>NC_135186.1:8906708-9021708 GCF_041146795.1 Maylandia zebra | reverse complement strand
GGTTGCAGGAGGTGAGCTGGCTTCAAACAAATGATGAACGCACAGAGATGTGGTGCGGAATGTGCCGTGAAAATCCCACTCTAGCGGACAAAAACAGTGCTTTGCAACTTCTTATCTGGTGCGCGTCTTTTATTTTGACAGCGAATGCGCACATGCGGACCACTTATGTGCACCCGTGTAAATAACATAATGTTCTGCCAGGTGTGTTGTTGGTTTTCTCTCGATTTCTGAGTCGACAAGCGCCTTTGTTACTGGGACCAGTCATTTTAAGAAAGGCCCCCATTAGAACCCATGAGAAATCCAAGAAATGCATTATTGCTCAGTCTGCAATATCTTTCCCAGAACAAACACCAATTGCAAATAACATACTCAAAATAAACCTGAAAAATCTGTTTAGAACAGCGTACTATGTTGCAAAGAGTGAACTACCACTGGCAAAATTTAGCAGTCTTTGCAAACTTCAAAAAGCAAATGGCCTAGATCTTGGTTCCACTTGTCTCTTACCCGTGACTTCAGTGGAAATTTCAAATTCAGGATCTGACACAGACTGATTCATGTCCTACACAGTTCTTACAAGTTCATAGAAATTTCTGTTCAATTAGAACCAAGTATTTGAGTTGATGATTGTAATTTTTATACAATGTTGTAATTTGTTTTTCAACAATTTTTTGATTAATGTTTTGTTTCCTTTACAATATTATACTTTAATGTATAATATTGTAAAGGAAACAAAACATCAATCAAAAAATTGCTCTCTTTTTTATTCAGGCTACTTAAATTTATTTTGGGCTACCAAAAACTGAAGAGTCCCTGCCCAAAGGGCTACCAGGGATTTTGAAATTTTGAGAGCCCTGAGATATATTTATTTTTTTAATTACTTTTGTTTCAGCAACATTAAATTTAAAAACTGTACTTTTGAGTTAAAATATATATTTATAATTTTAATGAATGACAAATTAAAAAGGCATGAACATTTTTTTTTGTATCGAAAAAATATCGAACCGTGACACCAAAGTATCGAACCGAACCGAACTGTGAATTTTGTGTATCGTTGCACCCCTAATATATATATATACATATATATATATATATATAGATAGATAGATAGATAGATAGTATGACGTTCCCCACAATGAGTACATGTTAATTTCTGACCACAACTTTAAGCCTCATGGTTCATTCAAATATATTTTCTGCAGCTGTGGAAAAGAAAATGAAATGAGCAGCGCTGGGATACCAAACACAGCTTTGTTTTGTTTTTTTATTTAAAGTACTATTAAATGAGTGGATGCTACAGGAGAATTAAGCCTATAAATTTTTACTGATTCTACCAGAATCAATTATCTCTTCACTGCCAGAGAAACAATGGCAGCAGCAACTTTAAAAACCAGCAAAAGAATTATATATTCATTCACTGGACTCTGAACATCCACAGGCATAAACAAATTAACAGAACAGAGCTGGCTGTAGCTAGCCAACACACACACACACACACACACACACACACACACACACACACACACACACACACACACACACACACATACACACATCATGATTCTGTAGTGAATATTTGAAGTGAGTCTTACTGACATGTACAGCATTAAGCATTCAAAGAAAAAAATATTTCTGACTTTTGGATATTTAGTAGTGAAGCATTAAAACATTTTTGCATGTGAGTCTCAATCCATCTATCCATCCATCTTCTCGAGGTTTTGGGGGTGGGAGGGGTCGGAGGCAGCTATCTATAGCCTATCCGAGGTAATACGCAGTACGCCTTAAACAGGTCGCCAGTCTATCTCAGAGACAACAGAGATTCAAACAATCGTTCACGTTCACAGTAAAACCTGTGGGTAATTTTGAATGACCAACCACCCTAACATGCATCAGACTGTAGGATGAAGTCAGAGTACTTGGAGAGAAGGTGCACAGGTAAGGGGATTTTAACCCAGGGCCTTCTTGGTATGAGGTGACAGAGTTAACCATTCCAGATATAAATACTTTTTCTTTAATTCAGCTAATTTTAAGCACATTAACAAATTAAGACAAGTGAATCAACACGTAATGGATTGCTAAAACACTAACTTTGTGTTCATGTCTTAATTCAAAACCCCAAAGAGTTGCTGCTCTAACTAGCCTCCAGTGTGTACACTAGTGTAGAGTATGAAGCGTTCACACAACGCACCCCACAACGAACACAATGCATGTGCAAAGAATTATGTTTTATTCTGTTTATTCTTTTTTTATTACATGTGCTGTTATTAACTGAACGGGTTTTGTTCAAATGAAAAATGTTGATTTACTCTGAGCTTCAGCGTCACAATGGAGACTGACAAATGTTTCCGTCTATTTCTCCTCTCATCGAAAAGTTTTCTTCTTGTGGATACTCCGTCTGTGAAGAAATATCTGTCTGCCTCTATTTTTTCTCCAGTTTTCTATCTGTGCTTATTTTCTATCATTGACCTTTGCAATTTGTAAAAAAAATTCTTTTTGCTGACTGTCTAACATTTTGTTGCCTGTCTGTCTCTACCCATATCCTCGCTCCTCTGTTGTTTTGTTTTTCCGCTCTCTTTTTTTGTCTTTTGTCGATTCTCTTCTTTTTTCTCTCGCGACATTTTCATTTCCGCTCTTGAAAGGGAAGTGGCCCTTAAGCGACCCTTTTTGTCTTTCCTACACAAAGTCTGTCGGTCAAAGAAACAACCTTTTCTATTCTGAAGTGGAGATGAAAAAACAAACATATTTACCAGAAAAACAGAGACACTGAGTGTCAGTGTGTATTTGTGTGTGTGTTTTATAGAGAAAAGGGTGACTCAACAAAAACCTACAAGTTCATTCACCAAGCAGAGACTGAACAGCACAAGACTTAAAGCTGACAGAGAAATGGATTATAGGACAGCAAACATAGGGTTGATTCTGATTGTATTGAGCTATCACTACATGGTCTGTTTTTTAAACCGCTCTCTAGTCCCTTAAAGCCAGTATATTTATTGCCTGGTATATACCCACAACACTGGCCCCTAAAAAATCCATAATTTAATAATAGTATGGTGTATACAGTACAAGCTGTTTCAAAATTTCTTCCATAATAAAAAAAACATTTCAGGGACATGAGACTTAGCACTGAGTGGCATGGCAGCTATCAGTAATGCTCCAAAAGGATAAAAAAAAAAGAGAGAAGTCATTAAAGTAGTCATTTTCCACATCTTCCTGTACTCTTTTCTTCTAGCTAGCTATTAGCACCAGTAAGCTGGACTGCTCTAGTGTATTTACAGTCCTCCTGTGAAAAACTAAGTACACCCCATGATTGAGTAGCTTGTAGAACCACCTTTAGCAGCACTAACTGTTTCCTGTATAACTTTATCAGTCTGTGGAGGGATTTTGGCCCTTGCTTCAGTTAATTGAGATTTGCAGTTATCTGTTGATGCACAGCTCTCTTGAGGTTCCACCACTGCATTTCAATCAGACTGAGGTCTTTGACTGGGTCAAAGCAACTCTTTGATTCTTTTCTTTCTCAGCCACTCTGTTGTAGATTCGCTGCTACGCCTGGGATCATTGTCCTGAAGCATAATCCAGTTACAACCAAGCTTTTGCTTAGATGGCCTCATATTTGACACCAAAATATCACCCAGTCATGAACGTTTGTCATGCTAACTGATACATGTAGAGATGTAAGTTTTAGGTGTTTTTGCACTTTCTCTGAGCATTATATGTTCTAATCTTGGGATGAATTTCCAATCCTGGGTAAACTGTGACAAAACGCCAGCACACACCAGAATACCTATCAAAACTTCTGCTTTTATACAGGTGATCACACTTGCTGATGATTAAGTCAGATGCACTGGATTAGCATCACTTTGCTGATAATTCCAGTGAAAGCAATAAGGGTGTACTTAGTTTTCCTTTTCCATGTGACTGTATATCTTTGATGCTTAATATTTTTCTGCCTTTTCACACTTTATCTTCCATAAATGGACCACCACTGTGCAATACCAATTCTATGTGCAATAACTCAACTGTATATACATAACACTATTTATTACATATTACTTACGTCTTGTATATTGTACATTTTATATATATATATGTTTTTCCCTATGTTAATACTGTCCATGTGTACATAGTGCTGCAGAACTGTACCCCCCCAGCATGTTTACACTGAGTAGGAGATGCTCTGTATCTCATTGTACAACTGTATAGTGACAATAAAGGCATTCTATTCTATTCTATTCTATTCTATAAGCAGAGCAATTAATTTAAATACATTTTTAAAAGAAAAAAAATGAATTGTTTTCGTATCCTTAAAAATCACTATTTGAAAACAGTTTTTCATGCATACTTCAGAACTAATAGTAAAAAACCCAAAAATGTAAAGGTTAAGGAAAATGTTGTTTTCAAGAAGACAGCATCATGAATTGCTGTGAGTGTGGTCGACATAGGTGACAGTCCAAATAATAGGAACAGCCTTTCTCTCTGTGTGTTTACACAGTTTGGCTTTGCATCACACTGGAGACATTCATCACTGTCGCAGCCAGCCTTTAATGACCCAGTACAAATGCTTGTTCAGTCAAAGTGATTTCACCCACTCCCATTATAACCCTTAATTTACTCTGATTGTGGATGAGAGGGCTAAAGCTTGTCTGCCAATCATACATAAGTGACATTGACAGAGACAGATGAATTCAGAGGGGAAGACACAAACAGAGAAATGAGATGAAAATGTCACAGTAAGCAAATGTTAATCTGAGTGGTACTTCTTCATAAGCTGGAGTATGCCTAAAGGATGCATCATTATTGTGGTCACTTTTCAGACTGATTAGTAATCAGATCAGCTCTATATTGTCAGAATCAACTTTGACTAGTCTGGACTAAATGCTGACAGGCATTATTCTAAATTAATTTTGAGTCATTTTTTATTGCTATTTTTGACCTACAGCTGCTTAGCTGAGGCTTTAAAAAAATCAAATCTTTTAAAGACAAACATCTACAGCTGTTTTAGACTGGCTAATTCCACATTTTAGGTGTTAAACCTATTAAATGAGTACCTGTTGGGTTTTTTTTAGCAGTACTTTATGTGTTCAGTGGTAGTTTATGTAGATTTACTGTTTTATTCATAAAAATTGGATTTTTGCTTCCACTACACTTCAACTTGTCATCTAAGTGATTACATTTTGAAATTGTACTTTTACATTGTTCACTGAATTATCAGCTAAACCACTATTGAAAATATGACTGATGACATCAATTCATAATTCAGACTTCATTTGCAATCCTAGAAAACCCCAGAGGAGATGCTTTCACTTGCTATTGATCTTAGCTCTAGCATCCTTCTCTGCCACTTTATATGCAAAGCAAATAGAGCTTCGGGTGGGATTTACCTGATCTTATTCTCCTTAGATTGATCCATTCCTTTTGCCATCTCAGTACTCGAAGCAAAACAACTCTATTTGGATTGTTGGTGGACCCAAATTAAACATCTATTTCCTCCTTCTCCTTCATTCCTCTCCTGCCTCCATTTCTTCCCACTCAGGGCTATGGGAGAATTGCTTTTGTACGGCCCATTTATTTCCATCTGCATCCTCTTCTCTCCCATTATTTTTTTTTGTTCTTTCCTCTTCTCTTCTGTTCCCTCTTTCTCATCCCCTTCTCACCTTTCAGCATTTCCTCTCAGTTCCTGACGCATGGCTCAGACTACAGGAGTTTTGGGCTGCTCGATCCCAAATTCACACCCTCTGATATTTATAGGGGGAACTGGATCCAGAACCTAAGTCAGTGTGGATGCTCAGACCAGATTATCTCACTATATAGGTAATGAGGCAGTCTGCACAAAGACAGTGAGGTCTGAAACTGAAACTGCATGAGACAAAAAGCTGCTGTAAAGGTGCTGAGCTTAACTCTACAGAGTTAAGCTCAGCAGCTGTAGTAATGTTGCCTTTACAGTATTACTCTGAGTAATGCTAACTTTAGCTAGCATACTATTGTTGTATGTGAGTTGTGGACTGAGTTGAAGAGGAGCGTGTGTGCACCTGCCTTGGACCTTCCCTCCCATTCGGACCTCCCTCCACCCCCTGGAGCCTCACTGTATATATGTATATATCCTCACTTGGTGCCACATTGTAAATAAATCCCTCACCTTCTCTCTAAAACTTCAGAGTCCTGCGAGTGAGTCCTCTGCCTAATAATCTGTGACACCTGTATTGTCTGCATCTCCCCAAACATGTTCTCATCCACGTTCACGAAGACTCCGGCTCTGTTTTATCCCATTCAGAGTAAAGCTGTTTCCCACAGAAGCCACTTCAAAACTGTGTCTGTCCAGTTCCACCCACTGTAGTTTACAAATATGACAACCTTCCTTTGCTCCTCCTTTTTCCTTTTGTTGTTTCACATTTATGTTCTCTTCTTTGGAAAAACTCTCAGTAGATATGAATATTAGTTTGGCAAAAGTTCTATAATTGTTTACTAAGTGCATTCTGTGCACATTGTGGATAAACTGGTCTTTGATGAGAAGCTGATGGGTGATAAATTATGATAAATTAACAGACTATTACAAACTTCCATCAGTGTCTGCAGTAAGTGATGGTACCTGCAGTGTCTTAACCATTAAACAGGCTAATGTAGGAGACGGATACGACTGGCTTCTCAAAATATGTCCGCTGTAAACATGCTTCTGCAGTCAGCAGCTAGGAGACTCGACACAGACCCAAGATACAGTGAAACAGTTATCTAAATATTGTGTTTCCTGTCTGTAAGCCCAGAAAATAAAACGACGAGGATGTTCAGTCTTTTAAAATCAGTTACATTACAGACAATAGTTATGTTAGGCTGTGTTCTGCCAGGGAAAACTGACTATGTCAGAATAACAGCAACATAAAAAAAAACTAAGGTTGACAAAACATAACTTAATCATATGTTAATCCAACAGGTTATTTTTTTAGTGTGGCGGTTCACATGCTGGACATTACCTGATATTTTAAAAATAAACTGAATGAAAAACAAGCATCTATTGACACTCATGTGGGAGAACGACACCTTGGCACACCAAAGCACTTTTTGTAGGAAGTGAACAACAAGAACTTGGCAAATATCCACACAACTACCCACGCACAAACATTTATATTAGAGCCTATCATTGTTTTTAAGAGTGAGTGGGCAGCTTCGCACGCTATTATCTGTGTGACAAGACAGAGTAAGTCTGAATTAAACCTCAAAAAGTTGTTTTTAGGTCATCTAAATTCAATTTTACAGACAGACAGACAGATAGATAATATAGCATTAAATTACAACAACAGATGGCTCAAGGTGCTTTATATTGTAAGGTAAAGACCCTACAGTAACACAGAGAAAACCCTGTAATAATCAACAATCAGACGACCGCCTTTAAGAAAGCATTTGGCAAAAGTGGGGAGGAAAAACTTCCTTTTAAGAGGAAGAAACCTATAGCAGATGCACAGGACAAACAGGTCACTGAAACTAAAAATTTGCCTTAAATTGCTGATTGGTTCAGTTAATCGGTTCTTATGATCAGCTGGCCTAAACTATTCATGCAGTTTTGATAAGATTGGGCTTCATGTGATTTGGATTTTTGATGCTCACATCTGTGCCAGAAAGTGAGATTTGTAAAAGGCTGGTGTGGTAAATTCACAGTGCAACTAATGAGACAGTTTCTAGATGTACATAGATGTAAATAGCTTGAAAGTGTTGTTTATTTTCTTAAGAAAACAGGTTGTGCTAATACCAGTCTTTGTACGTGGAGATTATATTTTGTGGCCATCTGTTCACAGCAATGTACTCAACAAACTAGTTGTTCAAAAAAAGACAGTCAGTTCCTTCATTGTACATGCAAACATTAACATCTGTTCATCTAGAGCTCAGGTTTTGCAGTCCTACCGTGACCAGTATTTAACATTTTGACCCATGTTTGCAGGGAAGGTGTGCAATGCTATCATGGAAAGTCACCATAAACAGATGAGAATACTTTGGCTTCCACTTTATGATTAAAACACATCTAAACAATGTACGCAGCTGTATAAAAGCAAATGGTAAATGGACTGGTTCTTATATAGTGCTTTTCCAATCTGAGCTATCAAAGTGATTTACTTACCTCATTCACCCATTCACACAAGCACTTTTTTCTATGCTCTAAGTGCTTTCTAACACGCGTTCATACAAAGTATCAGAGAGCAACTTGGGGTTATTATCTTGCCCAAGGATATTTGGCACCGCTAACCAGTTAGCTTTTTGTGATATTTAAATTCAGCACATCAAAATCTATACGAAATAGAACGTTTTTCAACACAGACCTCGGATACAATAATACATCTTGCAGTCAGTGATAATACTATCTAAGATATGTCAGTTGCTTAACCTAACAGTATGCTATAACCTGTGCGTATTAAGTCTCAAGGCGATAATCTTGTCTTTCATGGTGAAAATGCTGTCCTGTGGTTGGAATTTACGATTTAAATTTTAAAAAAGTAGTAAGTATTCATGTTTCATGTTTTAAATTAATCCCATCTCATGAAAATATCCTTTGAGATTGGTGTTGATTTGGGTTTGTTTATTCATACCAATAAAACAAAACGTTCTCCAACTTTTGCATCTGTGACAGCTTAAGGGTTTACCATGTATACTGCTTCAAATTCTGCAGACAGGGTAGTTTAATCTCTTAGCATGTACTCACTTGATAAAAACAAAGCTTTGACTTAATGAGGGAATGGCAACACTTTAAACAGCTGTGCCATTCTCTGTAGGTGTGGGGCACTTTCACATATGGAGGCATATATTCAAGTGCACCATGTACAGGATGCATATTTACAAGCATAAAAACATTACAGTAAACACAGTAGCAGACGAAGATCATTTTTACCAATCGGAGTCACTCTGAGGTAGTACACAGTAAGAGGCTTTGCTGCAAATGTGGTTGTAATGATCCCACACAGTGCTGAGAAAAGGCCAAAGCAGCCTGGATTTAAACATCCTACAAGGCTAAATAAAGTGATGTCAAGGCCTCCTCCCCCAAAAAACTGACACCTACTCTGGCTTCAGCTAAAGAAAGTTGTAGATGGTTATGGAAATATTACTGTTTTATCCTGAAACTGTCACAGTCTGGCGAGGGCAGACTGTATGAATTGAAAAAGGACCCAAAACGCAGACGCCAAGGAACAGAACTTGAAATGTTAACAAAAGGCGAGCCGTTTAATAAGGCTAGTAGAAGAGGTACAAACAAAGGGCAAGGCAAACTGAAGCAAAATTAACACAAACCTAAACTGGGGAATCTAAACAAGCAAGAAGAAAAACCTAGGCAAGAAACTTGGAAGCATGGCATGGGAAACATGGCGTGGACAACAGACGACCTGACAATCACACACTGAAAACAGAGGACTTAAATACACAGGAGGTGATTAGGGGAAGTGGGAACACATGGAGGAACAGCTGAGGGTAATAAAGCAGGACGAGGCAAGGGAAGCAAAACTAGAAACACTCACATGAGACATGGACCTTCAAAGTAAAACAGGAAACACACTGACTGAATTCTAAACATGCAAACTTAACAGCAACTGGGGAGACAGAATATAGGAACCTGAAATATGGTACAAAACCATCACAGTGGACATAACATGGAACACAGGGAAGCCATATGACGAAGCCAAAGAGCAAAACCTAAGATAACCATAACTGAGATCTAGGGAAACACGAAACAGTACCACAAAGGACTCAAAACATAATCCATAATATAAAAACACGAGATCTCTCCAAAATGAAACAGGAACATGAGAGGCAGACATAACAACATAAGACAACAGACATGAAACACACGAAGGGCAAGGGAGATTTAACATAGTTGGAACACGAGGGGGAAATAATAAGAACTAGAAACACTTAGGCATGATAACAAATAAACTTAGGAAACCTGATAAGCTTAAACATACACTATGAACATCAAAAGAACTGAAACTCAAAACACTGGGTCATAAGACCCAGGACCGTGACAGAAACAGACCTGAAGGACAGCAGAAACAAGTTTGCAGCCTTGTACAAAAAACCTGCCGCGCATAGGATCATTTTAGCTTATTCAAGTCCTTGAATTGGACCTCTGGTTTGTGGTGTTGGTGCCTTTGAAGCATTTTGAAACTCTTTTTAAATCATCTGATAAATGTCCAATATGTTTGATACAAAGATGTGCTCTTATTTTTTGGATGTTTGAATTTGTATATTAAATATTAAGTCGCAAATATCTGAGTAAGTGTGAGAAATCCAGACAGTCTAGCTTTAACTTATCCAAATTTGGTCACAAAAAGAACATTTTAAAACAAAAATATTTTAGAAAAAAGTACATAAATAAGAAGGTGGCGGTAAAAAAGATCAGACTCTAGGATTCTATAGACCACTCCACCAATCAATAGGCGATGTCAGGATGGCTACAGTCTATTGTATAATTATGATGTGTTGCCATTTTAGAGCAGCAGTGCAATTAATTACTCATATATGAGGAGGGTTGACCAACCTACTTTCAGTTTCAGGTATTGTCAATAGCAACTACTCCTGCAGTTTTTGTATTTAAATATAAAACACCACGTTATAAAAGAATAATCGTTACGCAAGCCAAGAAAAAGTCTTCAGGAACACCACAGGTACAATAAAAATTCTCATTTAAAGCACATTCACTGTGATGCCGTGCAGGCATCTCACACTAGGAACCTGATAGTTGCTGTGATTTACAGCAGGAAAGGCTCGAGACCAGCACTTAGGGCACTAAATGGATTCTATGATACCCAGGTGCCTGTCTATGCATGTACACACACACAGCTACTGTAGTGGTTCTCATCAACCAGTATTTCTCCATCCATTCAAATCTGATAGCATTAACCCCGGACACATGAATGAAGATGCTATAAATGATAACCACTGCTGCATCACTTAAACATGTCTATGAAAAGAACCAAACCAAAAGAAGACAGATGGGATTAGTCTGTGTTTTCATGCATTTATACACAGATGTAGCATACAATAGACCAAGATTGCTTGATTGCAGTTGCTGCTGCTAAGGGTGGTCCAACCATTTATTAGGTTTGGGGGGAAATCAATTTTTCACACAGAGCCATGTAGGTTTAAAATGTTCTTCCCCCCTTTATAATAATACATTCATCTTTGTCTAATATTTAAATTTCTTTGATGATCTGAAACATTTAAGTGTGACAAACATAAAAAAAACAGGAAACGAGGGAGGGGGCAAACACTTCTTCACACTGCTGTATGTGTATCTTAGCTATTATCATGAACGCATGTTCGTGTGAAATCTGCATCTTACTCGAGCAATCCTCCACCTGAACAGTGTGACAAAATGATAGTAACCCCCTGCATACCTGTCTGAATTTATCTCTCTGCGTGAGAAAAAACTCACACAAACCATTTTCAGCTGTTGGAGATGCCATCAGCATAACAATGCATAATAGACTGTTCATTATAACCCTACAAACACAAACAGAAAGACACAGCAGGCTTCATCTAAGCTAAGGGCTTGGAGTAAGGAAGAATCCAGTAGGCATAGGGGATTTGTACCTCTGTGTACCTAACGCCACAGGTAGCCACAAACCTTTCTGAAACCCTCTGTTGTAGCTTGTGCCATAACCTGATGTGCTCCTCCCTAGAAATGTAACTACAAGTCACCATCAACACTTTCTGACAACAGCATTGGCCATTTGTATTTATTTATTGTGGCCTCTATTGTAGGCAAATATCTAACCAAGCAATCAAATGACAGCATGATTTTCCTGCACAGCCCGAAAATGGTCCAAAAAAATAAAAATATCCAGTGAGTGGTACTTCTCTGGTGAAGGAGTGGAAACATGTTGCCTGGTCTGATTAATTTGGCATAAACAACACGACAGCACAGATCCTTCCTACCTTGTAATAATGGTTTAGGCTCTTATGGGGGATATTTTCTTGGCACAGTTTGAGCCCTTAGTTCCAGATAAGCACTGTTCAGATTCCACAGCCTAACATTGGGTAAAGCATCGTTGGGGTGTGGTGGAATGGGAGATTATCATCATAAATCTGGTCATTGTTAGGTACAAGGGGTTCCTAATAAAATGGCCAGTGAGTATATACATAAATGTATAGCTCTGTCACACACAGCCACACACTGTACTGTTGTAAAGAAAGAAAAGTTAAATAAACTGATTTCTAAAAAGGACAAAATGATAATATATATGATAATGTATCTTATATATTTAGCTTACTGTCTATTTGAAAAGCTGGCTGGCCATGTGACCTACCAACCTGCTGTTTAACAAGCTTAGCATATAGCAGGATCCTTGCTATATGCTCTCTTAGCGTAGTGAGTGATTGATTGGGCAGCAGAATGACTGATGAGTGAAGGATTAGCATGCTAGCTTTTTGACTGACAAGATGACCCACCAGCTTACTTAAGATTAACTGACTAAATGACAGGATAAACTTGACTGAATGCATTTCAACCTGGATTTCCTGTGGACACACTGCCTTGTAAAGCCAGTAAACTATCCCAAAGACAGGTGATAGGTGAAGTAATATTAACAGTCGCACTGTGGCCTTCTTACTACTCCTCTTACCATCTGCCATCAAATATAGGCAATATTGCCACATTAAGACCCAAAATAATAATCTTATATATATATCACACATCTACACAGGGAAAGTATTCAGCTATGTTGCCTACAAATTACCTTAAACTAAAACAACGTTTTCAAGATCAAATGCATTAATCGTAACATCTTTTCAAGTCTGCTGAATTTCTAACACACGTTGTCTACTGCTCTCAAAGTAGACAGCAGGGAAGTTTATGTTATCGTTGTTTTGCACTTTTCAAGTGCAACAAGTGATTTTGAATTGTGTATTTTCATGCAGGCTCAGATATTAACTGTATTAGGAAGACAACTAATAAATGCTTGACTGCTTCTTTACCTGACATTCCAGCTTTTCAGTTATATTATCAACAAAATGTTCTGCTAACTGTTAGCGAGCTATCACTAAATTGAACTGATTGTTTCAAGTCTCTGACTAGATGATATAGGATACTATTTGACTCGCCAAGTCTCTCACTGATGATTCACAGTACAGCTGTGATGTGATTTCTCCACTAATGACAAGCTGCCTGTCTGCGTGAATGAGTGGCTACCAACGTACCTGCTCGGCTGACTAGCTCTGCTTTAGTTGGCTTAGGCACCGACATGAAAGCAGCCATATTCTGACAAACAGAAGCTGGTTTTAAAGTGATCAAAGGGACTGAGACACGGGACAGACGAGGGGAAAGAGAACAATTATCAACTTAGCATGCTGCTGCACACTTGGAAACCTCTTGTATCCCCGCCTCACTTTCCCCCTCTATGCTCCCTCAGAACATAACGTATCAACAAAGACACATATTTATATCACCTGTGCCATGAAATCAGGGACCAAAACATTTATTTAGTATGAACATTGCAAATCTCATCAGTATTATAATTTTGCCAAGGGTCTGAATAAGTCTAAAATGTGACTAAAATATTTTAAAGAAGGATGAATAATCTCAAATCTCAACTCTATATTGATCTGTAATCTGAAATGACCACAAGCAGTTTTTTTTATTAAAAAAATCATGGAAAAGGAATGAAAAACTATAGGTTTTTTTTCACAAGCTACCTTTTTTTTCTTACATTTTGGAATAAGAAAATTCCACAGCACCAGCGGGGGTTTAAAGTACTTTCCCACTCACGGCAGAGTGAACTTCTAAAACATCCTTACCCATTTCCTCTCCACTGTAATTGGAATTCTTGTCGGCAGTGCGTTGCCTTAAGGAGAAGCAGTGAAGGAGTGCATAAAAAGAAGACACCCAAAAACCAAGAAGAAAAGAAAGAAGATGGAGAAAGTTTGTGGACCCATGACAAAGAAATATTCAACTGTTACCAAAATGAGTAGAAGAGATGATGCAAGGTATGAAGAGGATGGTGGGGCTCCACCTACATCTTCCTCACCCACATCATCACATTATGGTAAAACAAAATGCAGCCACACCTCTCTTTCTTCTTCTCTTTACAGTGTTTGTCCTCACTCTCCCCGTCTCTCTCTCGCCGTATGATCTTTATTTACAAAGAGGCTTATTTCGTTTTAATACGACTCATTTCATAATTACCCCCATTAAACAAACCAACAGGCCCAAAAGGGGATTAACAAAAACAAAGGCAGCAATGTGTTGCTGGTTAAAGGTAAGGTTACATCCACCGTTCGAAGCAGATAGTTTACAAATATTTAACGTTTGGTGGGAAAAAAATAGATACGGCTAGATAAAGTATTTAGTATTTATTATTTAGTATTTATTTATTTATTGTCATTGTCAAGAACAATGAAATTGCGTTTGGGGCTTCCATACAACCCAAAAAAAAGAAGAAAATAATAAATACCCCTTAAAACCCAAGTGTACATATTTAACCCAGTGTGACTCCAATGCAATAAGACAATCCTTAGCAATAATGTTCGTAGAAATTCAGACAAAGACCTGAGAAACATGACAAAATACAACAATGCAACCCATTCAATATTATTGTACTGTGAGATATGATATCAGATATGATAGTTATCTATTTAAGAAAGAGGGGGGGGGGCAGGAGGGGGAAGAGAATAAAGATATGATGCACCAATGCAGACCAGTTCATTGCTATTAAGAAGTTGGATATGGTTATTGTCCGTGAGAGGGGGGCAGAGAGTTCAGGAGCCTCACAGCCTGTGGATACAGGCTGTTGGCCAGTCTGGATGTTCTGGCCTGTATAGACCTGTACCTTCTCCCTGAGGGCAGCAGATGGAAAAGGTGGCGCGCAGGGTGATGTTGGTCCCGCAGGATACTGTGCACCCTCCTCAGACAGCGAGTGGGGAAGATATTACTGATCTCTGGCAGCTATAAAACTTTATTGTGCCAAATAAATATTTATAAAAATTCCCTTTGAACGTTTTACAGCTACATAATTTTTTTTTTTAAGGAAAGTGAGACCAGAAGAAAACCCAAACCCAAGTAAAAATGGATTAATGGGGAGGAAAATTATTTGAATGGTTTCAAGAGCTTGATTGCTAAAAGTGAAAAATTTGAAGTCTAATCATTTCAGTCTGACTTTGCCTGCAAGGTTTTATGGTCAAATTAAAAATTACTTATCGTGGGGTTTTTGCTTCTTTTTAAAAAAAAAAAAATAAAGCAATCAAGGCTCATTTGAGAATTTAAAAAAAGAAATGCAGTCATGTTGTAATCAGCAAGCAACAATTACAAGCATAATTTAACTTTAACTTAAATTTGGAAGTCGTTGGTGATGTGATGCCAAAAAAAAGTTGTCTGTTTCCATGGCAACCTGGCCCTCGATCACACATAACAGAGTTCTCAGATTAAAACTGTGTCTTTGGCAACGCTTCTTGATGGTGTCATATACACTTTGTGTTTTGTTTTTTTTCTACACGTGATCATCAGTGCACTTCCTTTAAAGACCACTTCTCACTATCAATCGTAATTTGCACCAACCAGCCGTCTCTGTGAACCATGCCACAGCAGCAGCAGGTTATTTCATGCTGTGTGTGTAATAAACGGATTAATTTGTGCTGCTCAGACTCAGAAGGGCCAGTAAATGGGGCAGAGTGATATAAATAGAGAGTACCTCACTCTAGCGATCTGTATTGCCTGACACAGGTTGCTGCAAAAGAGGTAAAATACCTTTTTTAAACCATCATCAACCTCATCAACCTGACGGTACCGTAGCCTTCCTAATTGTGCATCTTCGCCACGATTTGGCCCTTAATCTTTTACTGTTTACCGTCATTCTTTCAGTTTCCGGCATATCTGTTAACTTTGCATTTAAAATTTGCCAGCATTGCCAGTTACTCTTTTCCTCTTCGTTATCTTGAATTGTGCAATTATTTTCATACTCTAACCTTCAAAAGTGTTGTTGTTGCATCTCCACACTGCAAAGCACAGTTATGCTGTTGCTAATTTGATGTTTTTTTCAGGCTTTTGGGCATCAAATATTTACATTTTTACTATTATTATTTTTTATGATTATGTGACTGTTCTTCTGGAGTTAGTTGCCCTGATTTGCTGCCCTCTCACAGTTGTAGCAGGCTGGTAGATTTAAAAAACAACCCTCAAAAAAGTTGCTTAATGTTTAAACATAGATAGACAAATTGTTGAAGTAGTACACCTGACTTGATTTCATCACATTATTAGCCAACTGCCTCGCAGGGGCAAGGACAAATTAGCAATAGGCTAATTCTTCTTACCAATACACGCGTTAGCTAAAGGCTTTGGTGTAACATTATGAGTGTGTGCTGCATTTAATCAGCCTGTTTTAGATTTAGGTGAGTGGTTCTGAAATAAGATCTTGGGTTTTAATTGTCTTGCAAGTGGTCTGAAGGGCAGGGAAATCAGTGAGTACTCAGAGGGCTCTGTCACCTTTCAATACAAGCAGCATAAAATCTATAAAGGTGAGACTGGAGTTATGAGGTTGCTGTGTGATGGCGAGGATATGCAGCCTGTCCTTGGCAGAGCCACAGCACAACAGAACTGCTGAGCCACAATATGTCCTGCTGGATTTGCCTCCCTCTCACTCTTCCCTTTATTTTGCTCATTATCTGTCATGCAGGACTGTCAAACAAAATCAGGGACAAGCAGGGAGACTGCTCAGAGAGGCCTTCAGAAACATGGAGGTATTGTACCAAAAGTGAAGTAGAGCTGAAGGGCTCAAAGACAGCTGCTCACTTCACAGCCCCAACGTTCGTTGCATTTGTCACTTGTAATTATTCCTTTGCCTCATGCCTTTGCCTTTAGATACTTTTTTTTAAAATGGTTACTGGGGCAACCAGTTTGCACTCCAGTATTTATTCATGTATTTATTTATTTGGAAAAGATATTAACTAAATATATTATTTAAATACAGAACAGACCTGTTAACACCTTTGAAGCTTAAATTCCTTACCAAAAAGATGAAACCTCCTACGGATATAAAGCAACAGAGCACCAGCATTACAGCATTTAAACTTTGTTTTAGTTCTGTTTCGGCTCACGCATCTGTAGATGCTAAAGGCTCCTAAATTACCTGCTTTGCTTCAAAAAAATTCAAATGAGAGCGGTAAGTGTAAACCAGCGAAGAAGAGCAATTATCAGAAAGAAGGAAAATAGAGCTGAGAGGAATCCCTGAGTTACTGTGTTTGTGTAACTCGACTTGTTACAAGTCGGGCATCATTAAATTCAACATCACATTTTTTTATTGTATATATAATGAAATATATAATTTAACTGTATATACAGTTATGTATATGATTAAAGCTCAAAATCCAGGAAAATTAGGAAAAAAAAAATTTCTCAGATTTTATAGTAGAAATAATGTGGCTGACCGCTGCTGGTTAAATAACTTGTTATATAGAGTCGCCCAGTTGTTGTTGTTTTTTTCTTTTACATTTTAACTGTTTGTAAAGAAGAAAGCCTCTAAATGTTTTACAACAACTCTTGCAATAGTGACTGCCAGAATCAGAGCTAAAGTGAGTGCTATCTTTGCTACTGGAAGCAAAACACTGTAACACTGTCACTAGGTTTATTGAACCATAACCCTTAGGTGAACTAAATAAACCTACAGAAGGTTAATCACCGGGAGGGCAAGCAACTTATCACTTTTAGAGGCGCACATAACAGATATAATAGACGCTCTGTGGCTCACAGTTAGCACCGTGGAGTTCCCCTTAGTCTTTTATGGCTTCTAATGTTGACTGTCTGTTAAAAACACAGATGTTTTTCACACAGTTTGTGATCTCCTCTACTGATGACTCACTCAGGAGACTTTTATGTCTTCCAAGTGTTGTAAGTATACCCACCACTGTTAGTCACTGAACAGCATCTCTACAGGAAATGAGCATGACTTTACTTCTATACTGTAGTGCACTGTAAAAGAAAATTGTAATATAAAAGTATTTTACTGTGTATTTTACCGTTTTGTACTGTTCTTCTAGAATATCATTAAATTTACATGAATAGACTGTGATTTTACATTTCAAATGTAAATTAACGTAAAATCAATGTAAATGTAATAGAACATAATTTTCTTGTTTTTTAAATGTATCTGTCTGTACATATGCATATTTATATTGTTAAAATACATTCACAAATGTATCATAATTTCACAAATATTTGTCCGTTATTTGAAAGATTGAACTGTTAAATTCAAATGTAATGCTATGGAAAAATATATAAAATGATTCTTATAAGCTTTTTTTTACATCAAATAATTATTATTAATGTTATTTAGGGCGATCGTGGCTCAAGAGCTGGCAGTTCACCTTGTAATCAGAAGGTTGCCGGTTCAAGCCCCGGCTCGGACACTTTTGGTTGTTGTGTCCTTGGGCAAGACACTTCACCTACCACCTGCTGTTGATGGCCAGAGGGGAATTATGACGTGGAACTATAAAGCGCTTTGAGGGTCTCATAAAGCACTATATGAATGCAATCCATTATCATTTAAACCAACTGTTAACTGTATATTTCTGTACATTTAAGTATTATTATTCATATTGCCGCATTCATTGACCTTGCTTATAGGTAATTTCATTGTTTAATCACATTAAAATATTCCTAATTTAATGTTTAAAAGTACTTGAAAAAGGCAAAATCCCATGTAAAATTAGGGCAACAAACTGTATTGTCATTACTGAAAATAACCGTATTTTCATGTGAAAGTTATTTCCTGTTATTTTATGGTATTATTTTGGTGCCCCAGCTGCCAGAATATCACTGTTTTTTAGGATTTTTTTTTTTACGGTGTGTCGTTTCAGAAATGTTCTGCTATTAATGGCAAAGAACTTCTCAGGTACTGCTTCTTCTTTTTCATTTAGCAATATGTTTTAAAGTATAGTTTGATACAGATTTTAACACAGCACCTGTGGAACGTTTGAAGACATTTTAGTGGAAGTGGCTGTAAATCTGAGATTTACAAAAAAGCATTACATGAGTTACTTCACACCTTCTGGAAGTTGTAAAATATTTGTTACTGGTGCGAGCTGGTTTCAGGATGAGAAATATGAACTTGTGTTGCTCTTGAACTGAAACCTTTTTATCTCTTCATGAACTACACTCTTTAGATCAGCTTGACTGATACAGTCTGTCTGTCTGACAGAGTGCTGCAATCCATTTTATCAGTTTTCCTGTGCTGTTTCTGCTCTTTCTATACACACTCTGTTTTGGGGTTTTTAGATGCTTTGCTGTGTTTAAAAATCAATACTGCTAAACACATTTTAAATGGTCAAAACCCACAGCTGACCACTGTTTGCTATATTTGTCAGGGACACACTTAAAGTGTTTCCAAAATCAAACAGAGTATAGACGTTTTTGTTTACCCAACACCGGAACTGGATTGGCTGATTACTGGATTCATGTACAAAATCCGACAAGTCAGCATGACAATAGGAACAGAGACTATAGCTTCCTTTGAAGCTGCTGAAAACTGCTCACAAACCTTTGAACACATCATCCAAAGTGACCTAAATTCAAAAATCCCATTTTTTCTTAATTTCATGCTGATAACAATAACATCCCCTTTGAGTGCCGTTCGCATTGCCAACCCCCCCTACTGAGTCCAAATGACTGCAGGAAGCAGAATCGTACTGAAAATTAAACTGAGCCATTCAGATGAAGCTGTCGCTCTGCTCGTCTTCCTCGTAGGATCAACATAAGGTATGTAAAACAACTCATTTTGACAAGGAGAAATTAGTGATTTGGGGTTCAAACTTAATTAACAGCATATATTGGCCATGTTTTACTGACAGAAATTCAGTTTCAGAATTATTAATCTTCATTCATAACTAAGACTATTTTAGGAGTCTTTTTTTATTATATTGTATTGTATTGTATTCATTGTATACATTCCTTTTTCCAGATCTTGCTACTATGTGACAGGCTGTAGCTATGTGGTTGTAACAAATGCTTAAGCAGCTTCAAGCTACAGGCAAAACCCATCAAGCTACAGGCAAATGACATACAGGCAAAGCACAGGCGCCAGCGCAACACAATTTTTGGGCCATTTTCTCCAGCTAGCGCTCCAGCAAGCAGTCAGCTGAGTGGATGCAGTGTCCCAGTTAAAAGGGACTCGTGCTGGTTTTGTAAGGGGGTCAGTAGTCCAGTAGTTTCTAGAAGCTATTCGGATATTCTAGTAATTGCTAGCGGGTATTATTATTATTATTATTATTATTATTATTGTTGTTGTTGTTGTTGTTGTTGTTGTTGTTATTGTTATTGTTATTATTAATCATCATCATCATTGACACACTAGTCAATACTATGATTTTTATCTTAGTGAACAAAATTATTCAAAAGTTAAAGGACCTTGACTGCGTTTATTTAAAATCAGGCTTCTAGTCTATTCTCAATTGATGCAAACTCAAAAGTAAAGAAAAGCTGAAGAGTAACTGAACTTCAGATGTACAGTTTATTTCTGGCCATTGGAGAGAGTCAGTGCTTTGATCAGTTATTACAGTTATCTGTTAATTGTTGCCAGGCTGGTGTGGATTATTCTGTTTCTGTTTGGTGCAAATATGTAATGTTTTATTAGACAAATGTTACAATAACCCATCTGTTTCCACTTAAACATGAGAGCAGGGTGCTGGATGTCAGTATTAGCTGGCTCATTAATTGTTTCCTGATGTTTCAGTTTCTGGCAGAGACACATTAGCTGTGCAGTTCAGTCGTTGACCCTGCAGATGTTTGCAGTGTACCTGAACACAGTTCACCTCAGAGCCAATCATTTTGCTAACATCAGATCATTAAAGGGAAAGGATATCTTGGCAGGTTAACAAGACCTTCTAACCTGTGCTCAGATCCCATCACACTGACCACCTCTCTGTGAAACCAGTAGCTGTAATATTCCTCCATAAGAGAAAAAAAAATCAAAACTTAAACTTAATCGTTTTGAAACCCTTAAAAAGAATCATGCTTATATTTAAGACTTTATCACACTGGCAGGCAATACATACTATCACCAAACACTTGTTCAACACTTGTTAACAGAAGCATCTAGTTATCTGCTCAATCAGTCACATGGTGACAACGCATTTAGACATGTGGACATAATCAAGACATGAGCTGAAGCTCAAACTGGGAAACACAATGGGGAAGAAAGACGATTTAAGTGACAGCATGGGAGAATTTAGGATAAACAACATAGAACCAACATCCCTTGTATTAACACTTCAGTCTGGTGATGGTGATGAAATGGTATGGGGGATATTTTTTGGCACACTTTGGGCCCTGTACCACCAGCTATTGTTAGTGACCACGTCCATCCCTTGTCCAGTGAGTGTATGTACTCTGTGTTTCTGTTACATGGCTCAGCAGAGTTTGGTTTCATCGCCTTTGTCAACTCAAGTATTTATAGTAACTCCCTGCCAATATATATTAAATTGGGCATTCTTTTATGTATTCCCTTCAGACGCAAATTAATATACAATGCAAAAGATCTTTGATATCGCTCAAATATCTTGTTCTGTTTCATTCATTGTAGCCTCCTCTAAATGCTGAGAGCTGAGCTGAAATCCATTTCCTCAGATGATTTCCTGTCTGAACTAACCAGAAATGACGGGAGCAGTTCACAAAGTCTGCAACAAAGACATTTTTGAGCATCAGAATTATTCGCACGGTTCCCTTGTTTGAGGAATGATTTGGTCACTTGTATGTCAAAAGACATTTAGATGTCAGCTGTGAACAAAGGCCAAGTTTTGTCACTGAGTTAACGAGTTAGAAAGATGTGATCACGATCTTGAGCAGTGTATTGGCTTTAATTTAGCCTACGGTTAGGGCCATCTTCATACTGCTAAAATATCCAGATAATGTGTTTTGATGCATGAATTTAATCATCTGTATAATGTTTTATTTTGTTTATTTATATGGACTGAAATAGACGATCAGAGCTGATCATATTGCATGTCCAACTGTAAATATTTTAAATACATTAAGTACAGCTTCCTTTATTGTGTTTTAGGAAATAGTGCTGCAAAGAAATTATTTGTGATAGTTAGAAACACTCTGACTTATACTTTAAAGAACTATAAAGGAATATGAGTGCGGGGTAACTTTAGCAGATTTTTTTAAAATCCATCTATCTGCACTAAAAAGACATTTCAGTAAGAAATTCAGGTAAGTAATTTCTTTTCAGGAAAACTGTGATTTGTCATTTCTGTTTGTTCTTTTAGCATCCATCAAATTAATATCTTAGCCATTGCAAGCCTTTGCTGTGGTAGAGTTGAACACTGTTTTAGATCTAAATACCCCAACCTGACATTGTTGTACAAACTTGGAGTGCTGGCTGAGGTGGTTGAGCCAAAGCTGCACTCTGCTCACTACATGAGGTCAGGGCAAACCGTGCTGGTGTCTCTTACAAATCCCTGCTGAGCCCTAGAAGGGGATGCAGTACTCTAGGACTCACAGCCAAAACCAGGAAATCTCTATAATCTGGACTTTTGATCATCCGTTCACAGAAGCTGAAAGGGTGTGATAAATTCCAACAGACATAGGCTGCAAACAAAAATTGTATTAAATGTTTATGTTAAAGATAGTCTAAGTGCAAATTTGCTATGTCACTAAAATTTCTTCACTAGAGTTGAGTTGTAGTTATACATAAAGTAAACATAAGCATAATACATTACATAGATTAGATTTATCCCAACAAACAAACATTTTTTTACTGTTTAAAATTTTCTAACACTTTAGGTTCCGAAAAACATGTAAAACTTTACCCTAAAGTTCACTTTTTACTGTGTGTGTTCATATAGGTATACAGTACATACTCCTTACAGCCCTTTGGATAGTGAAAGATGTGGTTTATAAATAGATTTTACCTTCTTACATAGAAATATCCTACACCAAATTAAAGCTACCACATATTTTAGAATTTGTCTTTGTGGAATAGAACTGTTGTTGTGTGGTACATGTACAGTATAAAAACTAACAAAAGGCATTTCTAGTTGTGTCTATGTGGTGAATATTCAGTACTCTTAAGTTTGTACATTCAGTGCATTCCTCATTAGGTGTTTCACTTTAACATTTTCACTTTTTAAGTAAACACTAATTTAAAAATGTATATATATTCATTTAATCTGACTCACATGGCATTCCAATCAGCCAATCACCTTATTTCTCTGTTTTTCAGTAGATAGCAAAAATGGTACTCAGGCACCAGAATTAAAACTGACAATCTCTTGCATGAGCCAAAAACATTTTGTAGCTTTGGGTTTGATTAAGCAATGTGAACTCTGTATCTACTAAACAGCAATCACCAAGTTTCCAAAAACTGTTTTTTTCCCAAATTTTCACTTGATGTTGGCTTTAAAATGGAATCAATACCCATAAATCCACATAATAACATTCCCAACTTTGTTTTCGTAAAACAGCTAATTTTCCAACTTCCTGACAGCTGCATAAAAGTGGAAAAAACCCACTTTATAGAGTTATATGTTAAAGATACATATAGTTAAGTAGCAAACATTAATAAGTCTGAATATAAGCATAAGGCATGGATGCTTTAGGTACCACTTGAATGTTATTTTATGCTGTTCATCCATTGGTTGTACCAAAAGAAAGTCTAACTCTGGCTCTGGAGTTTCTCTGTAAGTGCATTTAGTTTTCTCACTCATCCAGGTGGCCACGTCAGGATTTAAAAGAAAAACTAGCATGACCAAAATGCCTTCCACAAACCAACTGGTGATGTCTCCATAGTTGCCTAATTCAATCTTGTGTATACAGTAGAGTTTAAGTACCAGTTTATGGTCAAACCCAAAAATATGACACTTTTTTTCTACAGCAGTTTTCTTAAAATGCAATTAAATTAATCAAAAAATTTAAAAACAACAACAACAAAGTAACAGCTAATACTTGCAGTTCATGTTTCTGTTGTCAGTGGTTTTGTACAAATCTGAATGGCTAAAGGGCATGATGTCAAACTTTTTTCCTAATCAGCAGTGCTGATTTTCTAACACTGGAAAATAACTCAAAATGTTAGAAATATTCCAGTGTTAGAAAATCAGCACTGCTCAGTGTTAGCCATTGTTAATCTTCAAAACTGACTAGGTTACTTTTAAACATATAACACTGTCAAAAGTGTTAATTTAACACTCAACACTGTTGTATTTAACACTCAGAGGTGTGGACCCATATAGACACTCTCCAGTGTTAATTTAACACTGGAGATTTTGCTGTGTAGTAACACAATCACTAATGCCGGGTGATTTTTACCCGATATAATATAGCCAATAAAAAGTAATCAAATATATCAAAATATGACAACACATGACAAATTAGAGTGGTCTTCTTTTACTTTCAACACTGCCATGTCTAACAAAATGAAAAAAAAAAACCCTCCTAAAACAAAATAAGGACTCTGGAAAGCTGGTCTTTGGTCCACCCATTCCTGGGACATTTGAGACTTCCCTGGTGAAGGCACAGGCTCCTCGACACGCAAACAGCTGCAGGAGAGAGAAATCATGTGAATGTATTTGCTCGGGTGTAAATCACCCAGCGATAGTGTTCTAGGGTTAAAAAAATCCAAGAGCTAATCCATTATCCACCAGTGTCTTTCAAAGCCTTCACCCCTCGTCCTGCAGATACGTGTATCATTTCTGTTCAATCTATTTCTGGGTTTCATTCATAAGCTCCAGAGACACCATCTATTTGCTGAAAACTAATACTGTCTTGGGCTCTGATATTGTGCTTATTGCCATCTTATCTCCAGATGCCGCCACCCAAACACATTTAGTATTTGGAGGCTCCTGCAAACATGGTCTCCTGATAACAGGTCGTGTAAATATAGAGAGCGTCTGTCTGTCCCTTATCCACCCTCTCACACATTCACACATATACAGTTTGTAAAAATATCATTTTTCAAGTTCACACAATCATACACCTACACATAAAAACTCAAAAACACAACTCTATTTTTATTCCCACTTGGCCACTGACACATTTGCGTTAACATTTGGAGGTCATTACAGGGGAAATAAGGTGAAGCTAGACGGCAGATTGCAGATTTGGAAAAAAACCACCAAAAAAAACATGCAACATATCTTCTGATGGCTGCTTCTATTCCATGTCACAAGGCTCAGATCATCTGAAACTCGTGTCTTGAAGATGATAATGAGGTGACTACATTCAAGTGGCCTCCACAGTCACCACATTTCAATCAAATAGCACCTTTGGGATGTGGCAGAATGGGAAATTTGCATCATAAATGTGCGGCAATTCTCTGATGCTATTATGTCAACATGGAGCAAAATCTCTGAGGAATGTTTCCAGCACCTGTTGAATCTATGCCACAAAGAATTAAGGCAGCTCTGAGAATAAAAGTGGTTCTAACTCAATACCAGCAATCCATGCCTAATAAATTGTAAAAGTATTTCTGAGAGTTCAAGTTTAGTTTTAAAAATTCTTCAGAGCAACGAATGATTAAATGTAATCAAAAATATTCATAATGACAAAAAAGTCAAATGCTGCATGTTTGGGTACCATTGAATGGGCCATTATGGGGTCTTTTTTATAAAAAAGATCTTGCCTCACAAGTTTTACTAAACAATAATTCTGAATTGATTTCTATGATGTGCGTTTCAAGGCAAAAGATTTTTTACGTAACCGTTAAAAATTATTTTCATAGCCAGCACCCCATGAAGGTAAAGTGAGAACTACAGGGTGAATAAGAAGCTGTGGAATCTAAGTGTTGGCTGAAAGTCACAGATCAGCAAGAGGAGGACAGAATATTCCATTTTTTCCTAAGCTGCTGGAAAGCAAGCAGGAGGTTCAGACATCCATATTAAATTACACTCATACCTCAATTTAAGTTTTCTTGTGGTGTTAATAGGGATGGGTACCGGATCGTTCTGACATAAACGGTAGTAACCAGACCGAAAAGCAGCGCACATTTCGGTGCTTTATTTCGGTGCTTTTTTTTCCTGAGCTGTGATACACTTCTAGCCAATCATTTTACGTTTCCGAAGATAGTAGGCGGGTCCAGGTATGTACGTTCTTTTAGAGCAGAGCTACAGATTAAAAATGCCCAAGGCCAAGCGGTCAAAAGTCTGGCTGTACTTCACAGTAAAATATGCAAACTCAGCAGCCTGCAACAAGTGCTTTAAGCTGATACTGTGATACTGTCAAAGGAGGTAACACCTCAAATCCGATGAAACACCTGGCGACGCATAGCGTTTTTTTTTAAAAGCCAAGAAATGCGGTGTATTTGATAGCTTTCTGCGAGACCTCACACCGAGCGCATCTACTGCGCGTGGGTTGCCTGTTATCAGACCCGGAGTTAGCAACATCCCCAAAAACCCGAAGAATAGAGTCCTGGCCCCTAGCCCTGCCAGTGTAGCAGAAATGATGACGGATGATGATGCAGCAGCAGCTGTTCTTCTCTGCGTGAGTAGCTTAATGTTGTTCGTGTGTAATTTACGTTGAGTAGGCTAACCACGTTATTACATTAATGCATGTAAGGTGAACTAGCAAACATCATCATAGCTACATGCGGCTGTCCTCTTGTTTGATGGCAGATACTCCCTTCACCCTGGCCAAAAAGGCTAAAATAACCAAAGAAAAAGAGGGAAACGGCTAAACATGAGAGGTTTTTGGATAAAGTTTTTAAGCACTGCTTCCAGCCAAGAGTGATACCATATATGCCCTATAGCTGCAGAAAAGGCTAACATTGTTATCTTTTTACAAAAACCAGCTGAACATGAGAGGTTTTTGGACCAATTTTGTGTTCTCCATTCTTTAAGCACCGTTTGAGCACCGGCACCGTTTCAAAAGTACCGATTTGGCACCGGTATCGGATAAAACCTAAACGATACCCATCCCTAGGTGTTAACAATAAAAATTAATTTTTTGTCTTTTGTTTCATGTTTAGTCATGTGATATTCTATGTAGATGTCGTAGAGCTGTTTTTGTGGGGTTCCTGATCGTTTGTAATGATGAGTCTTTCCAATATTTCTGTATGATTTCCCTTTATTTATTTCCTAATGTTTTTCCCTATATAAATCAGTGTTTTAGTAGCAGGTTAGGAAGACAAAACTCACATTTTAAGATAATAAATCATGAAAGAATTTCCTCATTTATTTGCTAATGCTGCCTCGGTGTTCACATGCATCTGCATATGTTTATAATAGTAGCCAGAGCCAAACTAATCACAGAACAGGAGCAGCTTGTTAAGCGCACTAGTTTCCTATCAGTCTTCCAAAAACATGATAGAATTGCCCATAATGCGCATGTGCAAACAACCAAACAAAACAAAACCAAAAACAAGCTACTAGCCTCTCTGCTTGATAAACATCAGGTTTAGTTCATGGAACACAGACATGCCCATAAAAGAAAGAGGATCTATATGATGGCTTGGAGGTAGGCAGGTCATAGACTACTCATGTATGGTGTGCCTAACTGCTCTGAACAGCTGGTTGTTGTTTTGTGACAAACAAATGTTGCCTTTGGAGAAGCTGCGAAATGACTTCCGAAGGGCAAACTCTGCAACCTCAAACCCCATAACATAATCAAAGGGTGTTTCTCCCATTTCATCATTAATTTTTTTAATTTTCATTTATTGGCAATTAAAAAATACTGATACAGATATATAGGCTAATAGCCAGGCTCTAATCATCATCAAACATCGATTTTACCCTCACCAACAAAAGACTTAAAGTCAGTCTTTAATCAGTCTACTGATCAGAAACAAAATCATATCAGCACTTGTTCCTGTGCTTATGTGTGAATATAATCATGTTACTCTGAGCAGCAAAAAACTTTAATATTAAAGTTAAATATGCTTTACATTCACACTTAACATGCCAATGTTGCTTTTCTGGTGAAAAAAAGACACATACACATGCAAACACATCTTACATTTGTGACTCTCTTAAAAATGACAATTATCCTCAAGTGTGCATGTTCCAGAGAAAGTAAAAATACAACAGTGTTCACAGACTCTTTCTCCCTCCAGTGTACACACAAACGCACACACAACAAGTACACACACAGTCTTGCTCCCACTTTTTCCTCACTTTCACAGGTCTTAATAAGTGTTGAAAGAGAATCAATTTTGATGACTGCCAGTGCTCTTAACAGTTACTGCATATATACACAAAACACTGATGTAGTCATGCACAGCACACACTTAAAATAAATGCATACACATCGCAGCCAAAACATGAGTGTGAGTTGAGTCAGATGCAATATGAACACGTGATCCCACAGCAAGGGAATGGTCTGTTCCATATGTGCTTTAGATCTCACGTTCTCTCTCTTCTTCAGTGTCTTTACTGAGTTCTCGCACTCCTCTTCCTTTTGCCATCTGGACAGCAAAACCCATCCCCCTTTTTGTCTCACTCTGTGCCACTTTTTCATTTCATATCTTTGACACATTCCTTTTTTCACTCTATTCTAATTTACTTTATTTAAAATGCAACACTGCAGAATTATCAGCTATCCGGGGATACAGATTTGCATTTTTTTTTTATGTACTATCATTTTAATTTTGTATTTAAGCCTTCCTTATACTGGCTTCGTGACTGATATGTTATATTCTCATGAAAACGGTGTGCACAAATCTGTTTGAGAGTGTCCTCTCTAGACATGTGATGCCATCTCTTATTTCAGCAAGTTATCTTAAGTGACATCCATCTGTCAAAGTCCTCCAATGGCAATAGTGATTATTAATGTGAAAAAGTAAGTAAATTTTGGTGATCGCAGGATGTATCCTATTACTCAGGGATGAACGCAGGGAATTTTAAACCTCCTAACCAGTGGCATCACACATGTCATAAAAGTCAGCAAATAACATTGATTGGGGAGAAAGAAAAAGGCAACATTTTATGACTCTACAATCTGACATGGAGACCATGATAATGGACAAAAACATTGTGCAGCATTGGAGAGTGGAGCACAAGTCTTTCTTTGTCTTTATGAAGTGATTTTTGTTCTTTAACCTCACTGCCATTGAAAAGTGCAACTAATGTACCAGTTATTCATAGTCAGGTCCAGACATCTGAAATCAATAAAGAAATTAGTTTAGCCTCCCACTTATTCTAATGCGAATCTGTCATTTTAAAGCAAGTGAAGTGAAGCCTATTGAAGTAGTAATTTACAGGTTTTACTCCTAATCAAATGGTCGACTGCTTAACATGTTATTATACGTTGTGTTTATATTGCTGATTGGAGGACATTACATTTTGAATTTATCACAGTCTTTTGCTTCCTTTAGCCTCTGTATATCTATCTATAGATAGATAGATAGATAGATAGATAGATAGATAGTGTGTGTGTGTGTGTGTGTGTGTGTGTGTGTGTGTGTGTGTGTGTGTGTGTGTGTGTGTGTGTGTGTGTGTGTTCTGTCCACTTAGTCTCAGTATCTTTCTCTCCTTATCTGGACCGGGAAAGAAGGGACAGAGTCATTTATAGGCTGGTGGTTTAAAAAGGAAGAAGTAAAAGAGAGGATAGAGGGGAAGGTGTTTAGTCAGAAGAGGAAAAGGGCAGCATGTGTGCACAACAACAAAAATGCACTGAAAGATTAAAAAAAACACTCTTGTTCCTATTTTATGATGGAGTATGATAAGTGAAAGGGTAATGCATTTTGTGAAAAGACCAAGACTTAAAAAAGCTTAATTTCTGTCCCAAAACTAGCAAAAACAAACAACAACAACAACAAAAACCCAACCAAACATCCAAAGACCAGCACAATTACATAGCCACATGTAGTTTATTTTTAGTCTGTCCTACTTACACAGTCCTGCTACCTTAAATAGACTAAAAGATAGCTGAAAATAGCTTTAAAAAGGTACTTTTTTCTCCTGTTTGCTTAACTTTTGCTAAATCTTACAGTGGCCAGACATGGCAGGAAAGAGAATTAAGATATATTCCTTTGGCTTTCTGCTTTACAAAAAAATAAATAAATAAGAGAACTGAGGAGTATACCAGTTTGAAAAGTGAGGGGAAGTGAGAAATAATCTGTAATCATGTGAAATTACAGAGACGGAATGAAAAATATAGACATATGCAACAGAGGGGCAGAAGCAATAGGAGAAGGAAGGATGATAAGAGAGGACAGCACCCTTTTTTCTATTTAAAAGATGCAAGTATGCAAACGGTGGAGAGCACAACAAATATAAAGACAGAGGGAGAGGAGGAGAAAAGGGGGGAAAGGGATCAAAGCATGCAAGTGTGCAGAGGAGATGGAGCGAGAGAGAAAGAGATAGAGAGAGAGAGTTATGGGAGCAGGCAGTGAGGCAAAGCAGCGCAGGAGAGGGAGGGAAGTGTGAGAGAGAGTGTGTGTGAGTGAGAGGGCGGGGGTGAGCAAACACGTGATTCAATCTGTTCACATGGCCTTGTATTACGCTGTTATAAATACTTAATGTGAGGCGCAGCATGCAAAAAAGAAAAGGAAAAAAGGCCTTTTATATAGAGTGATTTTGAAAATGTGGGCAGGAGGCCTGAAATCCAAAATCAGCAGAAAATGCATAAAAGAGGCAGAGGATGCACGACATCACAGCAAACTCCCTAAAGTAGTGTAATGCACCAGTAACACATCAGAGCACGTTCAGCTCTGTTGTCATTTGTCGGAAACGAGCTGAAGCTGTCATCTGCTCTCTGAGTCCCTGCGTTATATAAGGATAGTTAGGCCTGCACTTCTCTGCTTTCCTCTCCTATAGAGACATGAATCAAACCCAGGATGTGTCCTAAATAGAACCTGCACACACAGATCCCAGTGTGTGTATGCGTGTGTGTGTGTGTAGACCAGCTGCAGCCCTATAGTCGGGGACTATATCCACAGAGTGTCAACCTGATTAGGTCTCTGTGCACTCGCTTGTCTGCAGAAGGGTTTTTATGGATGAGGTGATACAGTAAGTTGGGATTCCTGGATGGTGGCAAAAACAAAGGAATGTAAAAAATCTGTTTTTGCTCAGCCAATCGCATCGTGTTATGTGAGAACAATGTGTCACAGAATCAGATATTACTGGTCCATCATTTTTCATCTGGTAGTAAGTAAAGCACAGACAGATTAGGTAACATATGGGGTGTGTTTGAGCACTGCTATCGCATGCTATAGATGTTTTATGGCGTCATTATTATGTAGAAGATCTACAGTATGCTGAACTAGGACACAAGATTATGTGTTTTCATCCAAGAGGCTAGATTTAACTTTGCTTAGGCTCTCTGTCGAATGTAATCTAAATATCCGCTGCACTCAGATATATATTTCATTCAGGCATGCACTGTGATGCAGTGATTAATGCTATCACCTAACAGCAAGAAGGTTCTGGCTTTTGAACCCGCTGGTCATCTGGGACCTTTTGCTTCCTCCCACTGTCCACAGACATGGCATTTCAAAAACTTGTCACACACACAATATCCTTACATTAACCAGCTGAAGCCCTGAGTAGAAAATCTAGTGAAGTCAATACTGCACATCTGCCCAGGACATGATCTGGACGTGCTTATGATTTGATTTGGTTGGGTAAGATAAGAAGCACCGACTCTGTGAGAAACGGTGGGGCTGCTCATAGTACCAGTAGGCTATACTACGCATCATCAAACACACGCCTACATAGAAAGGCAAGCCCCTTAACGTACACGCACACATGCACGAGCCCCGCACACACTCACACACATTCGGCATACTCCCTTCGCCCATGCGGAAACAAGCGAGGCAATGAAGACGCTTCGAGCACCCAGCTGCATCCCGTCTCCAACGTAAAACACCAAGACGTGACACTGGCACGCCTCGTAAATGAAACCACGCAGCCTCTGAATTACACAATAATTAGGAGGGAAGAGCGAATAAACATGCCTCGTGCAATACACTACGCCAAAGCACAACCCGAGCCAAGAACGAGGAAATACTATTAGGGCAGCACATGACACCGCGGAATAAAATTATCTCATTCTTGGTGACAAGCGGTCACACAGACCAGAGGGGCACGGCCGTCGTAAGGTGGTATAACACGCAATGTCAAACCTATTTGTGGAAATCAGTCTACCTTACAAAAAGAGCCATTCAGTGCAGCTCGTAGTGTTCAGCACCGCGGACAGCTCAGTGATTCTTTTATTTATTTTATTATTTTATTTCACCCCTTACACTCTGAGCATTTCCTCTTTAAAATCCCAAATCCACAAGAGTGGTGAAACACTTTTTAACACCCACGTAATCCCATCCCTGTAAAAAAAAACAAAAAACAATCGCAATCAAGACGGCATCTGCTCTGCTGCTGTCCATCAGCTGTTTCCGTGTTACGGCGCAAATTCGGAGATGCGCTGCTACCCTGAGCACTTCACCCAGTGCTGCTGCTCCTGCTGCTCCTACCTTGTCATTCCCATCCCGGGGCCTCCCATTCCCATTCCTCCACCGGCAGCTGCTCCGTTGACCGGCTTCATGTGCTGTCCTGGTCCCTGCGAGGGTCCTCCAGGCATCATCGACCCCATCATCCCAGCGGATCCCGGCTCCCCGGGCTGCCCGCCGCCCTCCATGCTCGCTTCGTTCCCCATCTCGGTCTCGACTCAGGAGACGGGAGGGGTGTGGAGAAAGGTATTAGGTCAAATCGGCGGTGTCGCTTTTTTGTATCGCTACGTTTTGTGTTTTACTTATGCAGTCAAAACAAAAAGAACTAAGAAGGAGGGAGAAGAAGTGAGAGAAAACTGAGCGGAGCGAACTCAGCGCTGTTCCTCCGTCACCGCCATCATCGTCCTCATCCTCGTCAGTTTCAGCACCAGCAGGCTGCCTCCTCCTGACGTGATGACGGGAGCGTGCCGCACGGCCACGGCGGCTGTGAGAGAGAGAAAATGAAAGCGCGAGCGGCGAGAGAAAGCGAGATTAGATTAGATTTGATTAGATCAAAGTTAAATGAGTCCCGTGGGGAGGAAACAGGGACGCACGGGCGAGATTAGGAAACAAGGAGCACCGGGGAGAGGAATTAAAAGGGGAGTACCTTTTCACCTCCTGTTGGTGAGCATAAGAAAAACAAGCACAGATATGAAGAGATTTCAATTACATTTTCCAAGCTCATCTAGGTCTAAATAAACACCGCTTGAATGAGCTTTATTAATTGTAATGCAGAATTTTTCACATTAATTAAAGAAAAAGATGGTAACATCGTGTAGTTTAAAGTTAATCTCCCCTAACCTGTGGACTTAATCAGCCTGTAGACAGAAAAATACCCTAATCCATCACATTTATTAACAAATGTGAATATTTACACTGCAGTGTCGTGCAAGCATGCAAATAACAGCGACTTAAATGTGGAAATGAGGATCACTCTGCCATGTATAGATACGCTATGCAAGAGGAGCCTGGTTACCTCTGTGTGTGACCAAAAACTACGTAAAATGCCTGGTTTATTACGTAGAATTTATTATGTCACGTGAGGTGCGAAGACACAAACGCGAGGTCGCACTTTCTCGCTGTGGACGCTGATGCTGATGCTGAGGGGAGGGGCAGTGGAGAGTGCAGTAAGACATGGGAGCGCGCGCTCACGTGACACTTTTTCCCACTCTGAGAAGGGCACGAGGAGGTACGCGAACGCGCAGAGGCACCAGGAGCCACTGCACTGGAGTATCACGTGTCCGAAAAGGAAAAAAAATACTCCAGAGTGTTGCACACCTGCCGGGCACGCGCTGTTTATTGACACCCAAACAATTCTGGGCATGAGGTTAATGCGCTGGAAAATTTGCCCGTTATGACGTTGGCTTGTTGGACTTTGGCTACATTAGAACAGGCTAGTAGAAGCTCTTGTTAGCTGTAACTGGTAACAGTAGCCTAAACCAGAGATTTACAGTACTGCGCAAATGTCTTGAGCCACAGCCTCACCTCTTTTTATTTGCTAGGAAAATGTGCAAACGTACATTAAAATACAGTATATGAGGCAACAACAGAGTTTGTTCAGTTGTAATGACTTTAAAAAGGACAGGCTTTAAATGTTTAGCTTTCATGTCCTCTTCTATTCCTCAACACAGCTTGAACTCTCTTAGGCAGCTTTCTTGTAATTTCTTTAAGTATCTTCAGGAATAGTTCTCCAGGCTTCTTGAAGGACATTGAAAGCTCTCATTTGGATGTTGGCTGCCTTTTGTTCTGTTCTCTATCAGTATAATCCCACACTGCTTCAATAATGTGCAGGTCCAGGCTCTGGGGAGGCTGATCCATGACTGACAGTGTGCTCTTGTGTGTTTTTCAGGTATTCTTTTACTGCATTGGCAGTATGTTTGGGATCATTGTTGAGCTGAAAAATGAAACTGCAGCCAATCAGACACTTTCCAGAAGGCATTTCATGGTGGATCAAACTCTGATGGTACTTTTCTGTGTTTTTAATACAAGCAATTTTGAGACGATCTCCAACACCACTGACTAAAATGCATCATTAAACCATGACAGCCATGACACATGGCTTTAGATGCTCCCTGTTCACTGACACTCTCTCCTTAAGTCCTTGCTACGTACTTATTTGGATTCATCACTCCATCAACCCTGTCGCTGCTGATTTTCAGTCTTGAGTAATTTAGCTACCTTGGCATGCCTCTTTTCCCTGTTTCCCTTCACTAACATATATACATACATAAAACTACTATTTTATACATTTTAAAATTAATATTTCATAAAATATCAATTTTATCAAGCATTAAATATCAAACATAAAATTGATCTGTTATGTGTAGACACAAAACTGGTTCATCACTTCAGGTAGGTGCTGAATAATTCATAGGTCAGTGTTTAGTGAATTAACAAACAAAAACCAAAAACCTCTGAAAATGATCAAGTACATTGACTGGACTAAAAATTAGTTAAAAAGCAACCCATGTTCAAAAAAAACTGTGGCTTCTTAGGATAAAAATAAATAGAAATTAGGGGTGACTCAAGACTTTTGCACAATGTTGCACATGATTTATTGCCGCTTGTGGTGTTTAATCCAGGTGAATATTAGCCCCTCTTTTTTAAAAAATAATCAAACCCTTTGAAGAAGAAATAATCCTGAGTTTATCTATGATTGTTGCCTCCTCTGGATGTATTTTTATGTTGGCAAGCTCATCAGAATGCACCAAGCTGTTGCTCTAATGATCACGCCATCACTTTGATAGATTTCTTCAGTTTTTTCTGCATTTTGGGTCAAAGGTTTTCTAAATGGAAATTAACTGCAGACCTCTACACACTCTACTGTCGAGGGAATAGCAAACACACAGCCCACAATACTCTACAAAACAGCTTTTGGGTTATTTGTCCATGCACATTTGAGTCCCTGAAAAAAATAAATGGCCGTAATTCCTTAATGTTCAAAGCAATATCGTTGTTCAGCCTCTCTAATTAAAGCTGAGTGTCTGGACTTGATTGTTTCTTTACAGGTGATTTTTCTTATCCATCTCAAATTCTCCAAATTCAAATGTCACTAAGTGATGTCACTCACTTAGTGTCCAAAAAACAAGGACATAGCATAACAAACAAAAACATATTTAAGAGACTGAGGGGGAAAAAAGAGGTACTAAATCCATAAAACAATAACAACAAAGCCTTTAAGATAAGAGCGTCTCACACCCAAAGCTACTGGGAAAAGGACCACTTTCTGTTCTAGTGCCAAGTATCTCCCTCTGAGGCCAGACTTTATAGAGATGAATAAACCCTGCCAGCAAACTTCAGCGCTACACTCTGCACAGTATATCTTCCAGCACAAAGGAAAGAGACAAAGTAGTGCTGGTGCTGAAAAGATAAAGAAAAAACAATTATCCTCTGAGCTTATTTTAGCATTCACATTCCACCATTAATGCTATTGCCTATTGATATTTTTCTCTGCTTCACACTTTCTTGTTTTGTCAAACCGATTCACATGGCAAAGAAAGCTTTGTTGCATTTCAGTCATGTGATGTTATTTTAATAGAAAGATTTATAATGGTTCACAGAGCTCCATCGGGAGAAGTAAGACATCTTTGTGTCAAGGCATTAAAAAACAGGAAAGTGCAAGCTGATAGGTAAAGGCTCTTAAGCTCAGGCAATCCCAGAAGACCCTTTTCTCAAAACTTTACTCTTGAATGAACAATCAGTAACACATTAGTCATTGTTATTTCACTCAAAGCAGTCTTCCGCTTGAATACAGAGACAGTGACATGCGAACTTTAACCTTCCTAGCCTTGAATGTCATGGTCTGCAAGTACAACCTGAATAAACTATTTGCATTTTCATTTGCTCTCACAAAACAAAAAAACAGTTGCCCATCCCGGACTAACTGGCAGAAACCTTTAAACTTACTGTGATCTAAGAGTTTCTTTTTACTTGAATATTAGACCAAAGATTAAAGCATGTCACTGAAATCAGCAGAACAACAAAGAAACAACAAGGACATCCAAGACTTGCTGTGCAAAGCATTAATGGTCCTGTAGCAAAGAACAAAAATCTTCTGCATGGCTGCAGGTACCCAACACATGAACTAACCTTTAATATTACTTTTTATTTCATGGATTTGTTGCAGTTACAGGATTCTTCCTGTAAAGTTTGATACTCGAGTGCAATGATTTAAAAGAAAGTAGAACGAGATCTGTGATTGACTGTAAACTTGATCTGTCTTTGACTTGTTGACTAGTCTCAGTTTAAATTTAGGTTTTTTCTGTCATGCAGTTTTACTGTGTTTGTGGATGAGGAGTTAATCTAACACAGAGTCAGCATTTTATTAAGTTTGAATATTTGTACCTCATTAAGCTACTGCTTTTTTAGGATACTTTGGTGCTAACATTACCCTATGTGGACTGGTATGTGCTACCCTTAAAATTGCTAATGCTCACTTCAGTGCGGTAGAAGAATTTGTTTAAAGTGCGTGAACAAAAACACCCTGTGCTACTACAGCAGGAAGCGTCTTTGGCTCAAAATGGCAAAACAAGTTTGACCCACTGGCTGAAACACCAAGCTTTAAATCAGCTCCTGAGAAAACCAGGAGACGTGTCACACATCGCTGGACCTGTTTTTATTTAATCTATGGGAACAAGCAAGGTGAGTGCAGAAAAACATCCATACTCTCGATTTTATAGATTTTGAACAAATGAGAAATGATAATGAAAAGAGATCAAATCTATATTGTGTTTAAGTTAGTATTGCTTTTAATTATGAGTCAAGACTATTGAACCATTAGGAACTGATTTATATACTTTGTTCATGGCTTTGAGCAGATAGGAAGTCAAAAACCCCACGGTTATTTGACTTTCCTTAAGTTATTTGAATATTTTCAGTAGACGGACTACAGCAGCAGGAGACCACACTGGGTGACATTCCTGTCAGCTAAGGACGGGAAACTGAGGCTACAATTCACTGTAGGTTCCAGAAAATAGGACAATAGAAGATTGGAAAGTGTTAATTTGTGCTGCAACATGCAGACGGTTGGGTGAGAATATGTAGTAAATGAAATGAAAACATGGATCCATCCATCCTTATATCAGCAGTATTGTTGCTGACCGTTTTCATCTCTTTATCACCACAGTGAACCAATCTTCTGACGGCTGCTCCTCCCAGGATAAAACACTGTGTCACAAAGCTCAAATCATCTCAAACGTCTTTATTGAACATGACAGAGAGTTTAGTGAACTCAAGTGGCCTCCACAGTCACCAGATCTCACTCCAGTAGAGCACCTTTGGGATGTGAGAAAGTGAGAAAGTCACATCATGGACGTGTCAGCCAACAAATCTGCAGCAACTGTGTGATTCTGTCATTTTAATATTGACAAAAACCTTTGAGGAATGTTTCCAGCACGTTGTTGGGCTTGTTGCGCCAGGAAGAATTAAGGGCAGTTCTGAAGTTTAAAGGGGGGTGTAAGCTAGCACTGAAAAGGTGTAACTAACAAAAGAAATGAATTGACACAGTTAAAGAGAGCTTTCCTTTGGCGTGTCAGAATGTGTGCTGGATAAAGACGTCTATCAGACCTGCGATGTCTATAATGAAGGAAATGAAGACCATAGTGCTCTAATTACATGTCTGTTAGTGAAACACTGTATTTGGTGTCTTGGTTGTCTGCGAGTGGCCACTGACTAATAACCTCCAACAGCTTTTTGGTCCACAGGCTTTAAAACAGGCAAACGTCTGCTGAAAGGAGGCTGACCACAGGCAACATAAAAACAGGCTGGGAGGATTTAAACATTTGTCATTTCTACAGCTCTACAATACTGTAATGGCAGAAGTCCAAGCAGTCTCTTTTTAATCTGCCATCATGAACCTTCTGATGAATTGTTGAATCCAAAATGCACTTTCTCAGCCAGCGTTTCCGGCTCCAGCAGAGCACCATTGCTTCTGAGGCAATCTGCAGCGCTGAAATCGATCCCTTTGACAGACTGACGCATTGACGCTACTGTTGAAGTAAATACTTAAGGAGATTAAAATGAGCAATGTGCCAGCACTTCACTCCACTCTGCGCAACAGACCGAGAAAGGGAACCCCTATTGGTCAAATGTGAACAGTTGATTGAATGACTGATGGGAAGAGAAGACCCCAATCAGCACTTTCAGAGCCCAAGTCCAGAGGACACAACCCAGGAGGCTTCTCATATCATTTATCTCTTTCCTGGGAGTCCGCCCTTCCTCTGACTGTACCTTTACCCTTAAAACAAAAAGCACCATTTATTCTTCTGCTGTACTTATTAAAGGACTATACCACCTTTTCTGGCCAAAGGTTTTCTGAGGAAATGACTCATAAGAATCAATTTAGCTTTTTTGGGTAAAATATCACTTTAATAATGCTGCTGCAAGTGTGTTTTAAATACTGTGGACTGGATGAATGGACTTCACTGAGGGGTGTAACATTCGAGGGCAACAGCGCAAGCCACAAGTACGCGGAGTCTAAAAACAACAGCCATGCATCAGCTTTATTTTACATTTTTATTTTATCTTCTCTTTTTTTGGACCCTTTAAACATCAGAGATGGTTGGGCCTCAGTAGATTGAGTTGCTGCCATCCGATTGGCTGATTAGCTATTTGCAATAACAAGCAGTTGAACAGGGGTACCTAAAAAAGTTGCCAGTGAGTGCACATTGCATTTCTTTCAAAAATAACACAAGTCCTAAGTTATACAAAGCTTTGTGTGGCAGTGTAAAACTTTCCATACATTCTGTAGAAGTGGGGTTTATAAGAAGAAATTTATTCTACTCCTAGAAAGTTGTAAAAAATAAAGTCATGATTAAATATCGCATTCATAAATTGGAGGCACCCTTTATGGGATTACATCCCCCACATTTCTTTCCATTTGGTATTCGGAGAATTGATAAAATGAGATTTTCACCAGCATTCTGTGGTAGTTTACCTTTCCCATAACACATCCCGTGTTTCAAAATGAAACTATAAAAGGGAAACGCCGGGCTTTGGTTTGTTTGTACCTCAGAATGCCTTGCAGCAATACGCAATGAGTTCAAGGAAACAACAGAAAACGCTTCTGGTTGTTTTTCTTTACTCTTTCCCCCATGAAAAGACAATTTGATTAAAGCTTTTTTTTATGACTATTATTTCACAACCATTTAAACTCTTCAAAGTCACATGTGATTTTTCATGAGATGGTAATTTACTACTATATTATATATATTATTATAACACACGACAGGAATGATATGGAGACGTTGTTCTTGCGTCTCGTTTCCCTTTCATTAGTAATTCTCTTTCTTCTCCCTTTTTTTGCCCTGCGGAAGTCATGATAGAAGGAATGAAGCAGTCCTTTCAACTTATCTGAGTGTAAAGTTGAACATGAAATTAATTATTAACTTAGAGCTAAAGAATTTAGCTTATACTTCTGATCCCTTTAGAATTTATAGCCTTACCAATCATCAGCTCTTGCCTTTATATTTCTCAGCTATCTCACAAAAAGGCTGAACTACCTTTTTCATCCTCTGAACACAGAGTTAATTACCGTAATGTGCGTGACGGGAAAGATTCAGTCCTCGTCAGCAATCTGTTTGGGTGGTGTCCCAGCACATCCTGCAGGACAGCAGAAAGAGCTAACTCTGTGCTGATAGCAGAGACACAAAGGTTAGAGCAAGTGCGAGTAACCAAAGGGAACGCGGAGCACAAGCACAAAAACTTGAATAGCTGACGAATCTTAATTACGTCCATTTACTAGCGCATGCCAACAAACGCGCTAATATTTCAGCCTTTAGAGCATGAAAGAAAATGCAGTAATCTGTCAGATGATTGGTTTAAAAGACAGATAATAATACACTTTGTAATCTCAGATAACATGTTACAATTACAAATCTTAAAAAAGAGTAGTGTAGTGTGATTACAAATGAGGCATTTTTATCTATCATTTTGTTTCATGCTCTGACTGCGATCACAAGGCTGAAACGTTACCGTGTTGGTGGCATGGACTATTCAAGTTTTGTGATTGTACTGTCTTTGGGTACTTAGTATTAGAGTTATATGACTTCGGTTTAGCACAGGGGTGGGCAACTCCAGGCCTCGAGGGCCAGTTTCCCTGCAGGTTTTAGATGTGTCCCTGAACCAACACAGGTGATTTAAATGGCTAAATTAGCTCCTCAACATGTCCTGAAGTTCTCCAGAGGCCTGGTAATGAACTAATCATGTGATTCAGGTGTGTTGACCCAAGGTGAGATCTAAAACCTGCAGGACACCGGCCCTCGTGGACTGAGATTGCCCACCCCTGGTTTAGCACCATGTATTGGGAAGGCAAATCCTCTTCAGAGGCTGATTTAGAAATTGTGCTTTTATTTTAACCAGAAAATTAATAATTGGTTAGGAACTAATGTATGTGTCATAGGCCGGTCTCTTTCACAAAAGAGCCTGCTTAGTACATTTAGGAGGCTGACTATTTGGCAGAAAACGGGAGCAGGATTGGTCCTTTTAAGCAGAGAGTGACGAGCTGATAGATGGCAGGTGAGCTAGTTGAAGAGCAGGAACTCTGGAATAGGACCTCCCAGGATGCATGCCTGCTGAGCCATCCTGGGAGATCCTATTCCAGAGTTTTTGAAAACACCAAACTAACCAGTGCAATGTAAACACAGTTAACCACTGGTGTTTTTCCAAAAAGTGATCACTTACCATGTCTACTATCTCTAGACTTTTCCTTTTTTTACTTTGCCAAAAACCGATTCCAGCTTCTAACTTGTGACAGGATTGTTGTTTCTGGCTCTAAATGACTTGAGATCCTTCATGGGAGATATGTTTGACATACTTCTGACAGATTATAGGCCAACTAGTCTGTTATAACTGTTTGAATTCCTGCAATCATTTTTGGCATAAACCCACCCGCAAATCAGAAGTGCCATTGCTTTATATGGGTTATCAAGTCTATCATAATGTTTTAAGGTACCTCAATGTATCTAAGCAAAATCCAAAGCAGAAGGGCCTACCTGCCTTGTTGCTCTCTGTACAGATTATATAAGGACTGGATGCTTTACAGACAACAGATGGAACAGCTTCTCATTTTATGTACACGCACTGTGATAAACTTAAGCCTGCAGTAAATGAAAAATGGCTGTTACGGGACTTGTATTGGATTCACCATAAGGCCTCTCAACAAGACTCTGTTTTTACATAAAGCAGCATATGGCAGGGCTGATAAATGAGCAGCCACAGTTACACGTGATGCCCCACCCCAACACACACACACCCTGCAGAACACAAACAGGAGAGAAGAAAGGGAGGCGCAGGCATACATCATACATGTTGAGATAACATATACACAACACACACAATTCACTTTTCATTTTGTTTGCCTCAGACGCTCTGAGTTATTATGGTAGAACAAGCACAGCTGCACCCGCAAACGTTAATGAGTGCCCCAGTGGGCCATCGGGCTGAGCCAGCACGCACAGAACCAGGACCGTGAAACCGAACACCTGCACGGCATGCAGCCTTTGTTTGTAATGTCCTACTGTGCAGCCATGCAATTACCTTACAGCTGACTTCAAAACTGAAATATGACTGTAATACATTCTTGAAGCAAACATTGGACATGAGTTATACTTTTCTTTAAATTGGGGTAAGGAAGTAAAACTAAAATATACAGCATTATTCAGTGAGTGGCCCACGACTACTTCTCACCTCACCGACCTGTGGTGGTTAGTCTCTGAGTTCAGGGCCCAGTATGTTTGACATATAGATTTACTCACAAAGAATCAAACATGCAATTTGTTATGATATTAAAAATATGCTGGTTTGTGTTTCATGGTTCTTTATTCTTGCAATGTACATAAAAATAGTTTCAAAGTAGTGAACTGTAGGAGCTTTCTAAGAGGGAAAAAAAGATCTCTGGACCATTGCACTTTAGGCAGTATTTGTTTCTCATGAGTTGCATTTTGGAGCCGTGATGTCAATTGTCAGAACACTGTATAATCGGGAAGATTTTTATGAGGTGCCGTAAGGGACATTATTACTGAAACGCTCTCACACACACTACTGAAACGCTCTCACACACACTACTGAAATTTTAGCTCTCACACACACTACTGAAACGCTCTAACACACACTACTGAAATTTTAGCTCTCACACACACTACTGAAACGCTCTCACACACACAACTGAAACGCTCTCACACACACTACTGAAATTTTAGCTCTCACACACACTACTGAAATTTTAGCTCTCACACACACTACTGAAACGCTCTCACACACACTACTGAAACGCTCTCACACACACTACTGAAATTTTAGCTCTCACACACACACAACTGAAACGCTCTCACACACACTACTGAAACGCTCTCACACACACAACTGAAACGCTCTCACACACACTACTGAAACGCTCTCACACACACTACTGAAACGCTCTCACACACACAACTGAAACGCTCTCACACACACTACTGAAACGCTCTCACACACACTACTGAAATTTTAGCTCTCACACACACTACTGAAACGCTCTCACACACACTACTGAAATTTTAGCTCTCACACACACAACTGAAACGCTCTCACACACACTACTGAAACGCTCTCACACACACTACTGAAATTTTAGCTCTCACACACACAACTGAAACGCTCTCACACACACTACTGAAACGCTCTCACACACACTACTGAAATTTTAGCTCTCACACACACTACTGAAACGCTCTCACACACACAACTGAAACGCTCTCACACACTACTGAAATGCTCTCACACACACTACTGAAACGCTCTCACACACACTACTGAAATTTTAGCTCTCACACACACAACTGAAATGCTCTCACACACACTACTGAAATGCTCTCACACACACTACTGAAACGCTCTCACACACACTACTGAAAAGCTCTCACACACACTACTGAAATTTTAGCTCTCACACACACTACTGAAAAGCTCTCACACACACTACTGAAATTTTAGCTCTCACACACACTACTGAAATGCTCTCACACACACTACTGAAAAGCTCTCACACACACTACTGAAATTTTAGCTCTCACACACACTACTGAAATTTTAGCTCTCACACACACTACTGAAACGCTCTCACACACACTACTGAAATTTTAGCTCTCACACACACTACTGAAACGCTCTCACACACACTACTGAAAAGCTCTCACACACACTACTGAAATTTTAGCTCTCACACACACAACTGAAACGCTCTCACACACACTACTGAAAAACCAAGGCATTTCAGTTGAACAGGAAGGCATTTCAGTTAAACAGGAAGGCATTTCAGTTAAACAGGAAGTTAATTCTTGACAAGGAAACTGAAGGAAAAAGTGTTAGATTTCAAACAAACCACCACACAGATGTCTACTCAGCAACCTGTTAGTTAGGGGTGGGTTTTTATAATCGATTTATTGATTAAAATCGATTCTGGCTTGGATAACGTGAAATCGATTCATTAAAATCCTGAATCGATTTTTTAATATAAATTTATTTTACCCGAAATGCCAGAATCTCTGGTGAAACCTCACAAAATTTCAACAACCACCAAACAGCTAAGACAGTAAATGAGAGCAGGTACACGGCTTCTGCACAAAGACGTAAACACACAGCGCGGACCCGCGGATCAGAATCAGTGAGATGTCGCCTTTCTCACCCGACAGCACGGACACGGTCGGGGCTGAAAGCCGACAGCTCGCTGACTCTGATCTGTCGGCAGGTCCGCGCTTTGTTTTCACGCCGTTTTTGCGCCGATTCTAAAGCTGTTAGTTTGATCTCTCCCCAAACAATATTGACTGAACCAGCAGCAAAAGAAGATCCAAACTGCGCTTCACATAAACATCGTCATGAATTCCTTCACTGTTTTGCTTCCACCACGATAAAATCGCACGTCATGCACAGCCCTCTCTTTCTCTCTCTCTGTACTCCAAGAACAGTTTCCCGTCTAAAAATCTGTTTTCTGTATTATTCGCTTGCTTGTTATGCACAAGTCTACTGTTGTTTACAGCGCAGTCGGCTGCTGTTTTTTTTTTTGTTTCATTTTACATTCTTCCGAAAAGAAAACCTAATTTCTGCCGTTCAATACTGAATAAATTTAAACTTTTTAAAATTATGCAAAATGCAAAACGTTAGCCGTGTCTCTAATAAAACCGCTGTAACGTCAGAGGTAACGTTCATATGTTAATGGTTTTCTTTCGTTTTTGATGTACTGCAGAATATTTTTTATAAAATCCCAGGCCAGGAAAACCACCTTCATGTTTTTATGTGTTTTATCTTCAGCTACTTTGACACAAAGGCATCTGCTGTGATGCTCACACCTTTGATAAAGTCTTGCGTGTGTCAGCTTCCTTTTTTTAAATACAAAAATATGTAAATGTACTGATCTGAATTATAATATTTCTGACTGTCAAAATTCCCCATAATCAAATCGAATTGAATTGAATCGAATCGTGGAACAAATCGATTCTGGACCTTAGTGAGACAGCTGCATTACTTAACAATATATTAGCCTCAGCATAAGTCAAAATTTAGAATAGCGGGAGACGTGCATTATCCTGGTTATTTTTTTGGCATATGTGCTTTTTGTCTTTTTTTTAGCAAAGAAAAATATCTTAAAATCATCAAAAAAACCAGGGAGAGAAGGCTTAGCGTTCCTCCATTTAGCACAATGGATATGATATTTACTCAAAAGTATTGTTAAGATATTCATTGTGTGTACTCATGTTGTACAGTGTTTAACTGCATTATGGTTACTGTGGTTTAACAGAGACAGTATTTTAGTTGCCACCACAAGGAGGCACTGTTTCATTGTAAGAGCACGGATGCTGCGTCATCACGCCCCTAAGAAAAAAAAAAAGTATACCACAACGAAAATGGCACCCATGAGAAAAGTTTTGCCGCATGTTGATGAGGAATAAAGTTCCCAAAAATATTAAGGACATTTTTGCCTCCGTCGTCATTTTCCTTCGAGTTGATCGCTGTCGATGCTGCAATACTCAACAAGTATGATGATGTTAATAATGTCTGAGACATCCAATGCTAGATGATCCATATAAAAAAAATTATGATGTAATTCAAACAGTGGCACATCATTAATATTTAGGGAAATCCAATTTTTTAAGTTGCACCAAATACATTGTGTGATAGGGCATAGGAAAAAAAAAGATGTTCTAGGGTTTCATTTTCATCAGTACAAAAAGAACACTGATCCACCTCAAAGCCAAATCTCTTTTTTTAGAAATTCTGCCACAGTATTAGTTTTGTTTAAAGTGTGTTTCTTTAACTTTAGGTAGAATAGGCTATTTCATAAATTTTTAGTATGCTTTATCCAGTGTATATGAAATAACTAAATTAGAACCATGCCATGTAACCATTCTGTTGTAACTATGAAATATTTTGTCTTTGAAGAAACTACTAACAAATTTCTTATTGCATTTTTATCAAACAGCTGACATTGCCCTAGCAATAAATTTGGGAGCACTGATGAGAAATTATTGTATATCATAAAAATTTTAATCAAATGAAGCAGAGGCAGTGGGACCAGTTCACAAAATTTGTTATATTCTCTTTGAGAACAGTTTAGACAATATTTTTCTGAAAAGTCTGTGTAACTTAGAATGACACCGTTATCATCCAACAAATCTGTTATGAATATAATATTTTTGTTCAAACCAGTCACTCTTGAAAATTGATTTTTGATTAAGTGTTATTACCCTATTATTCCATAAGGTTGAATTATGGGGAGAAGTTGTGGGTAAATCTCATTTTCCCAAAAATGCAACGTCTGTTTTGGAAAGTTTGATATCTTTATGGGGATTTTATTTGCCGCAAAATCACATTTCAAAATAAAGTCTAATCCTGTATACTATTTTATTAAACAAGAATCATGGGATGTGGAGCTAAGTAGAGTCTGGCTGTGACAGACAAGATTTTAACCATTTAATTCTAAGGGTGCCAACCATAAATTCCAATTCTGGAGTTTTGATACCACCTTTATTGTATCCCTTCACAAGCTGAGATCTTTCTATGTAATGGGTTTTATTCCTCCACAAAAATTCGAACACATTTCTATTTATGGTTTTCATGGTATTTATCGTTTTTTTATTTTTTATATTGTTTACGTGGCGCAAAAAAGGTTGGGGACTGCTGTACTAGCAGGTTGCTGAGTAGAAATCCTTGTAGTGTTTTGAAATATACCACTTTTTCCATCAGTTTCCTTGTCAGGAAACAACTTCCTGTTCAGCAGAAATGCCTCTGCTAAAATTTCAGTAGTGTGTGTGAGAGCGTTTCAGTAGTGTGTGTGAGAGCGTTTCAGTAGTGTGTGTGAGAGTGTTTCAGTTGTGTGTGTGAGAGCGTTTCAGTAGTGTGTGTGAGAGTGTTTCAGTAGTGTGTGTGAGAGTGTTTCAGTAGTGTGTGTGAGAGCGTTTCAGTAGTGTGTGTGAGAGTGTTTCAGTAGTGTGTGTGAGAGCGTTTCAGTAGTGTGTGGGAGAGCGTTTCAGTAGTGTGTGTGAGAGCGTTTCAGTAGTGTGTGGGAGAGCGTTTCAGTAGTGTGTGTGAGAGTGTTTCAGTTGTGTGTGTGAGAGCGTTTCAGTAGTGTGTGTGAGAGTGTTTCAGTAGTGTGTGTGAGAGTGTTTCAGTAGTGTGTGTGAGAGTGTTTCAGTAGTGTGTGTGAGAGCGTTTCAGTTGTGTGTGTGAGAGCGTTTCAGTAGTGTGTGTGAGAGCGTTTCAGTAGTGTGTGTGAGAGCGTTTCAGTAGTGTGTGTGAGAGCGTTTCAGTTGTGTGTGTGAGAGCTAAAATTTCAGTAGTGTGTGTGTGAGAGCGTTTCAGTAGTGTGTGTGAGAGCGTTTCAGTAGTGTGTGTGAGAGCTAAAATTTCAGTAGTGTGTGTGAGAGCGTTTCAGTAGTGTGTGTGAGAGCGTTTCAGTAGTGTGTGTGAGAGCTAAAATTTCAGTAGTGTGTGTGAGAGCGTTTCAGTAGTGTGTGTGAGAGCTAAAATTTCAGTAGTGTGTGTGAGAGCGTTTCAGTAGTGTGTGTGAGAGCTAAAATTTCAGTAGTGTGTGTGAGAGCGTTTCAGTAGTGTGTGTGAGAGCGTTTCAGTTGTGTGTGTGAGAGCTAAAATTTCAGTTGTGTGTGTGAGAGCTAAAATTTCAGTTGTGTGTGTGAGAGCGTTTCAGTAGTGTGTGTGAGAGCGTTTCAGTAGTGTGTGTGAGAGCTAAAATTTCAGTAGTGTGTGTGAGAGCGTTTCAGTAGTGTGTGTGAGAGCGTTTCAGTAGTGTGTGTGAGAGCGTTTCAGTTGTGTGTGTGAGAGCGTTTCAGTAGTGTGTGTGAGAGCTAAAATTTCAGTAGTGTGTGTGAGAGCGTTTCAGTAGTGTGTGTGAGAGCGTTTCAGTAGTGTGTGTGAGAGCGTTTCAGTAGTGTGTGTGAGAGCTAAAATTTCAGTAGTGTGTGTGAGAGCGTTTCAGTAGTGTGTGTGAGAGCGTTTCAGTAGTGTGTGTGAGAGCTAAAATTTCAGTTGTGTGTGTGAGAGCGTTTCAGTAGTGTGTGTGAGAGCGTTTCAGTAGTGTGTGTGAGAGCGTTTCAGTAGTGTGTGTGAGAGCGTTTCAGTAGTGTGTGTGAGAGCTAAAATTTCAGTAGTGTGTGTGAGAGCGTTTCAGTAGTGTGTGTGAGAGCGTTTCAGTAGTGTGTGTGAGAGCTAAAATTTCAGTTGTGTGTGTGAGAGCGTTTCAGTAGTGTGTGTGAGAGCGTTTCAGTAGTGTGTGTGAGAGCGTTTCAGTTGTGTGTGTGAGAGCGTTTCAGTAGTGTGTGTGAGAGCGTTTCAGTAGTGTGTGTGAGAGCTAAAATTTCAGTAGTGTGTGTGAGAGCGTTTCAGTAGTGTGTGTGAGAGCGTTTCAGTAGTGTGTGTGAGAGCGTTTCAGTTGTGTGTGTGAGAGCGTTTCAGTTGTGTGTGTGAGAGCGTTTCAGTAGTGTGTGTGAGAGCTAAAATTTCAGTAGTGTGTGTGAGAGCGTTTCAGTAGTGTGTGTGAGAGCGTTTCAGTAGTGTGTGTGAGAGCGTTTCAGTTGTGTGTGTGAGAGCGTTTCAGTAGTGTGTGTGAGAGCGTTTCAGTTGTGTGTGTGAGAGCTAAAATTTCAGTAGTGTGTGTGAGAGCGTTTCAGTAGTGTGTGTGAGAGCTAAAATTTCAGTAGTGTGTGTGAGAGCATTTCAGTTGTGTGTGTGAGAGCGTTTCAGTTGTGTGTGTGAGAGCGTTTCAGTAGTGTGTGTGAGAGCGTTTCAGTAGTGTGTGTGAGAGCGTTTCAGTAGTGTGCGTGAGAGCGTTTCAGTAGTGTGTGTGAGAGCGTTTCAGTAGTGTGTGTGAGAGCGTTTCAGTAGTGTGTGTGAGAGCTAAAATTTCAGTAGTGTGTGTGAGAGCGTTTCAGTAGTGTGTGTGAGAGCTAAAATTTCAGTAGTGTGTGTGAGAGCGTTTCAGTAGTGTGTGTGAGAGCGTTTCAGTAGTGTGTGTGAGAGCTAAAATTTCAGTAGTGTGTGTGAGAGCGTTTCAGTAGTGTGTGTGAGAGCTAAAATTTCAGTAGTGTGTGTGAGAGCGTTTCAGTAGTGTGTGTGAGAGCTAAAATTTCAGTAGTGTGTGTGAGAGCATTTCAGTTGTGTGTGTGAGAGCGTTTCAGTAATAATGTCCCTTACGGCACCTCATAGATTTTCCTTGCGCTCCAAGTATGAGCCTGCTTGTCATGTTTCTAGTGTGAACACACTACATATAGTGTTTAGAGGCTGAGTATTAATACCTGGTGAGTGGCTCCATCTAGCGTGTTAATGAGGGAAACACAAGGTTAAAATTCCAAACATCTGTGCCTGAACTTTCCGTCTTTCTCCGATTTATAGATGTTTTCTACAGACTCTATTTTGACTTGGAATCACCATTAAAATTTATAGTACGGGTTCATTTCTATGAGTGCTCCAGTGAGAAATAAAACATGCAGAAAATCTCCCCTACCTCACACTGCCTGATTGATTCACATAACATTCTCCCTCTCCGTGGTTTTCAAACAGTTTGGGCTATCTGAATGTGTGTGGTCTCCTCACCAAACAAATACCCTCTAAGCATCACTGTTCGCTGTCCCTCTCTGAGCCTCGTTCTCCCGGAGGTTTCTTCCCGTTAACGTCACCAGGTACTTGCTCAAAGGGAGTTGTTTAATTGTAGGGCTTTTCTCTGTTTTTTGTAGGGTCCTTACCTTGCAATATAAAGTGCCTTGAGGCAACTGCTGCTGTGATTTTGCTATATAAGTAAAACCGAACTGAACTGAACCACAAAATACAATCTCTTCCCGTCTTTACACTTCATGAGCAATCTGCACTAAATATATTGCTTGTACAAAATAAAATAAAATTCTCATTTCACTCAGTTGAACAGAAAAAATATCAATGTTCTTTCAAATAAATTAAGAAAAGAAAAAGTGAACATAATGTAGGAAATTGGTGCAAATAGCTACCTTTGAATTTCAAATGTGATTCAATATGAAATAGTCAAAGCCTACAGGTTCAGCTGAAGAAAGAAAGAAAGAAAGAAAGAAAGAAAGAAAGAAAGAAAGAAAGAAAGAAAGAAAGAAAGAAAGAAAGAAAGACTCGTATAAACCTGACCCCCCAAGTCTTAGAAAATGGATGGACACAGTGTAGTAAATTGTTTGCAATTTTTTCTCTACTAAGATCTAGAGGAGATGCCTTTTCACAAAATATGGAGCAATGGATCGCCTGTATGCTTGTATACGTCCTTTAACTTGTATGGCTACAGTCATTTGGGTCAGTACAGCCACTGGATACCTGAAACATTGGAGCCCGTCCCATTTGTCATAGGCAAAAAGTGCAGTACACCCTGGACAGGTTTCCTGTCTATTGCAGAGGTAACATGTAGAGACTAATAACTATAACTACTGATAACACAGCTAGGTCTAGGCCACCATCAGTTGCTGCTTGATTGTGGGTCTCTTTGCACTTAGTTTTGCCTTCAGTTATTAAAAACCATGCTCTGTTGGGTTGAGATCAGGTGACAGACATCCCATGTCTTTGCATTGAGAAAGTCTTGGGTTGCTTTCACAGTAAGCTATGGGTCACGGTCCGTTTACTGTCCGATCAGGTCAGCAGCATTTGGCTGAATCTGAGCAGAAACTATAGCCCTGTACACTCCACAATTTACCCTGTAACTTTTATCAGCAGTCACATCATCAGTAAACACCAGTGACCCACTAACTGGCAGGCATACATGCCCCTGCCACAACATTGGCTCCACTAGTTTGACAGATGATGTGGTATGCTTCAGATCACGCGCTGCTTCTCTACTCCATACTTTTCTCTTCCCTTCAGTCTTGTACACGTTAATCTTGTTTTGATATGTCCAAAGAAAACATTTTCCAGAACTCTGAAGGCTCTTTTAGATGTTTAGATGTTGCTTTGTTGTAAAGCTTCTTTAATTCCACTCATGAAGGCGTCCAGATTGTCAAGCTTGACAATGATACACCTGCCTCCTTCTTGATTTGGTTAATGTCTTGAAGTTTCTTTTCTTAACCACGGAAATAATTTCCAATCATCCACTTTAGTTGTTTGCTGTGGCCTTTCCGGCCTTTTGGCGTTACTGAGTTTAAGATTGCAGCAGATTGTAGATTTGGCCACTCCTGATGTTTGCTATCTCTCAGATGGGTTCATTTTGTATATTTCAGTCTAATGACAGTCTTCTTCATGTTCATCTCTTTGGGGCTCATATTGGGAGTTTCAGCGAAAAGCTGCCAAACGAAAATTCAACATTTTGGAATCAACTCTTTTATCTGCTTGATTTGCCATGGAATATTGATAGAGTGCAGGTCTCAACTAACAATCAAACCGCCAAACAGATAACCCAATACTTCATATACTTCATTAAACCACTTTAATTTAAGCTGAAAGTCTGAACTTCAATCACATGTTGACTGTTTGATTTCAAATTCACTCTGGTGGTGAACGTTGCAAAACTTGTGCCATTGTCCAAAGACTTATGGGCCTAACTGTAAAATTTTTAGAAGAGTAAACAAGGCTTCAACAAAGTGAAACCAGACTTTTCACCGTATATTAAGGAAATAGAAAATAATTTCTGTATTATAAAGCTTCAAAATATATCACTGTCTATAATAACAATAGGACAGTTTGTAAGGAGGGTCTCTTAGCGTATTTTTGTACTTCTTTGATCTTATGAAATTTGTTATTTATATATGGTAAAACACAGTCTTCATAACTTTAGTAATAATAAATGTATATTATTAATAACATTTTTAGTTTAGAGTTCCAGAAAGTCCTTTATAGCTATAGTTAATATTAGGATTTCTTGCCTCTGGTTTTTAGGACAGGATACAGCTGTTAGTCAATTTAAACACATTTTAAATTAAAAAGGTGTTGATGGGCTGGTGTTTTTAATGTTGAGAATTTTTAAATATGATATGTGTATTAAATATAATTTATTTATTTTATTTGTTTTTGGTGTGCAGTATCTAACCATTTCTTTACAGATCATCACACCCTTGTGTGTCAGACCTTTGCTTAAATTCCATAATCTGGTGTTATGCGGACCATCTACCAAAAGAGGGAGCCATATCAATATGAAAAAGAGCCATGTTTTTCCATCAGTCCAGGAATGTGTGAAGCAGACCACCTGCTGATCAGTTTCATAACGGAGAATATTAACCCCGTTTAATGTATAACATGTTTAGAAGGATTAGGGAGAAGCTGGAGAGGCAGACTGTTCACATGCATGGTCGAGTTGACATTACAGTCAGCTGTTCTCTTTCAAATGAGACACCTGACACATTTTTGAGTTTCAGTTTTGGTTTTGCAGAGATGATGATACATATTGTCAACACGAATCAGAGTCTTTTAGTCCAAAATAAACAAAATCATCTGATCGTGAAGTCACTGATCTATGCTCAGCCAGCTTACATATTGTATTTAAATTGTTAAATATTAAAAACACACATACAAAAACTTAAAATCTACAGAAATAGATACTGTAAAGCAAAAAAAAACTTGCTCTTTTTTTGAAATCTGTATTCTGGTCAACAGCTGGAGAAAGATGTCAGGGTACAGGTCTGCTTCAGAGAAGAGTCCCGACTTACTAGATGATACTGATGTGCTGGCTTGAAATCATCTGCTCCACTTTAATCATGAGCTCTTCTTATGAAGCAGCCAAACCAAGGCTGACCTTTGGGTTTTAGAATGGAAATGTCGTTCTTTCTAAAAATCCTCCTGATTTAACCGAACTAAAAAACAAAACAACAGAAAAAATCCACATGCTGTTAACTTGTTATAGCTTGTTATAACTGGTTTAGCAGTCAGTAAATAAGGTGAAACCAGAATGCAAAATATTATGAAAGAACCTTTTCCTGTTTATGGTGCATGCAATTTTTTTATTTTTAAAATGCTGAAAACAGTTAAGTAGCACAATGGGAAAGAGACCAGCGGCTTTGTGCATACCGCAAAATTCAAACTCTGTTAGATATGCAGTTATTCAGCTGGAGAGTTTATTTAGGACATAACTCCACGTAAGTGGGCCAGACTTGTGCTGGCATGGCTGCGTGAGCTTGGCAACATTAGGCTTGGTGCACTGATGCACCTACTGTGGCATATCCTTTCTATTAAAAACATTCTCAAAAACAATATTTAGGGCATTAAAATTAATGTTTAGAAGTTAAAATATTGGTCCAATATTCAGGTTTCATGTGTTGTATATGGAATACCTTTATTCAGTAATCACACTACACAGTTGTGATACTATCATGAGAGCACATTCTGTCCAGATCTAAAAAATCAAAAAACAAAAACAAAAAACAAAACAAAACACAATGCAAAGAGCTGCACATTCTTTAAGCTATACAGGCACCTTTAAGTAGTAGCATCAAACAGTATTTTATATGATTGGCCAACTTTTACAGACTTTTTGTTGTCACTGTCCCAGCTAGAAGCATTTTCGCTGGTATCCAATTCAAAATGAGCATTAAAAATATAGCAGACAAATACAATTTCGGTTTATATATATATATATATATATATATATATATATATATATATATATATATATATATATATATATATATATATATATATATATATATATCTGCTAGATGATGTTAATATATATACATATATATATATATATATATATATATCTGCTAGATGATGTTAATATATATACATATATATATATATATATATATATATATATATATATATATATATATATATATATATATATATATATATATATGAGACACTTAGAACTTCAGAGGCCAGCCAGACTGATTGGAAACACTTGCATGCATGGGCGCTTATTCGGAAATCATCGGACATCTGAACAGGAAATTGCATTATGTTAATACCAGTTTATTAAATTAATTTCTTGATCTTGGCCATCTTAGGTAAGCTATAAGCAGGTTTTACACATCCAGACGTTTTGCCGATAGATTATTAAATTTTCAAAATTATATTTTGGGGGTTTTTTGTTTGTTTTTTCGCTATATATCAGGCTTTCTTCTTCTTTGTTTTTGCACAAAGTATGTTGTTGTTGTTTTTTTAAACAACTACTAAATTATATTTTTGGATGATGCAACAAAGGCGAACAAAATGAACCGCGTATTACGCATCAAATAACATTTGACAGTTTAACTTTCATGCAGTCCTTTCCTCTGCTAACCAGCACTGGAGCCCACAACACTTTGGATGCTCGGGCACTTCCGGAACTTTCGTAATGGCTTTTTTTTTTCCTGTACAGAGCGCGTGCAGGGACCAACAGGACCGACCCTCCTCTTTCAGTAAGAAACCGATGAATGGGTGAAAGCGGCCAAGCCTGCCCTGCCTCTCATTACCACTTCCTAAATAAAAGCTTTTTTTCCCCTTTTTTTTTTACTTGAAGGGACTCATCGCAGAGACGGGGACGGAAGGTGAGAGACACACGCCGGCTTTAATGTCCGCTTTCGAATGTTTTCTTCCTGCTAAAAGCATTTTCCCCTCTCCTGTTGGGCTATTTTGGAGCGTCAATTAGGCTCCAGACAATAGAGGAGCATGCTGCACTTGCACCCCCCACCCCTTCTTCGCTTCCTCCTCCTCCTGTCTGCATTGCTGTTGCAGCCCCCCCTCTTCTGTGTTATGAAACAAGCAAGCACGCTGCTTTCATTTTCGTGTTAATTTTTCTATAGCAGGACTTCGGAAGAAGTAGCCGACACAGAGATGCAGTCAGGGGGACACATTAAATAAGAAGCGGATAGGTGTTACTTAACAGTTAGGCTATGAAGGGAAAGCATAAGGAAAGTGACTTATGTAAAGACTTATGTAAACTGAGGCTTTCTGTTTATTAGGATGCCGATTAGCACCATCAGCAGCTTAAGCGTTAGTATTCCCGGGATCTTTCACAGCCACTTTTTAACTTCTCCACTTGCTTTTCAGTTCGTTTGTCACACTTGTGCACAGCTTCAACCAAATGACATCACTCGAGACAGTTTGTAGGACTTTGCACAGCTCCATCTAGAGACACAAAAGGCTTCCACAAATATACAGCAGTGAGCATCTGTAAGCACTGGAATATACCAGTTGTCTTAACACGGAAGTTAAAAGTGCAGAGGAAAGTGCATCTGCGCAGAAGTATGGCAGTTTATTTAACTGTACCCACACACACCACTGTGCAAAAGTACAGAGGATTTTATATTTTTTGTTTTCAAGGAGCCACACTTTCTAATTATTCCTTGAGGAAATAGTTCTCCAGGCTTTCTGAAGGTCTCTCAAAGTTTTCACTCAATTTTCAGTCCGGTCCTTGTACCGGACCAGAGGGTTGCCATTTAACACCGGGCTATGAAGGATTAAAGCACAACAAAGGATACCTAGATCACTAGAAGAACTTGTGTTGTGTTTATACTTAACGGACAACTTAGCAATTTATTTTATATTTTAAGGTACTTGGTTACCAGCAGCCTGCTACAAAAACTAGTTCCTTCAATTTCTTTGATTCAATCTGTGGAAAATGCCAACAACATGGTTTGACAGACATAAACATAGTATTTTTTTGCAACAAGGTTATCCCCAAAAAGAAAGTAACATAGCATGAGGTACAGCAGGGGTGTCAAACTCAAATACACAGTGGGCCAAAATTCAAAACTGGAACAAAGTCGCGGGCTAACGTTAATATTTATTGAAATATATTTATTCCTCCAGATATAAGAATGAATCTTTTCTTATGGACTCAAACACGTCTTGCTGAAAAACTGAATATGGAACAAGCAAAGCTTAATACTAAACAATATATATATTAGCTGTATAATACCAGTAGGCCAGCTCTAATAGTAATTTGGTATGGCTTTGCGGGCCAAATTTGGCCCGCGGGCCAGAGTTTGACACCTATGAGGTACAGTGTCTCTAAAGAATCTGTGGAAACTACACAAGTGGAGGACAAAAGAAGAAGTGGCCTAAAAAAACTATTTACAGCAGATGAACAGTGCCTGCAAGTCATGAAAAACACTTAAAAAATGCAAGACCTGGCTCATGACCTTAGACATGCATCTGGTCCTCTGTCCATCCAGCGACTGTTCACTGAAGCCTCATCAGAAATGGTCTCAGTGAAACGTTGGCTGTCAAGAAGCCATTCTTAAAGGAAACTGGGAGAAAGGGCTGAGGAATGCCAGATTACTCAAGAACTGAACTAGAAAATAACATCCTCAAGGGCTCTGTCATGGTTTAGGACTGAATTTCAGCCGGTGGTGTTGGAGATCTTGTTAGAATTATGAACACAGAAAAATACCATCAGATTTTGATCTACCGTGAAACACCATATGAAAATTGCCTGATTGTGCCACAGCTTAATTTTTTCAGCATGACCATTATCCCAAATATGCTGCCAATGTAGTAAAAGCATATTGGGACAGAAAAAAACACCAGAGAACACGAATCAGTCATAGACTGGCCTCCCCAGAGCCTGGACCTGAACGTTATTGAAGCAGTGTGGAAACATAGTTGACAGAGAACCGAAAAAAAGGGAGACAACATCCAAAATATGCTGGCTCTGGATAGTGTAGTGGTAAGACTACGCCCCATTCGGAGCGGGAGTCACAAGTTCGATTCCTATCCAGTAACGGTCCTGGCTAGACCCCCCATTCTTAAAACAAAGCCCTGGAATGGCGCGGCTATGTCTGCAGCTCAAGAATTTCACTACATGTTGTACCCTGTATAATTGTGTATGAGACAAATAAAGGTTGTTTACTTAAAAAGAGCTTTGAATGTCCTTCAAGAAGCCTGGAGAACTATTCCTGCAGACTACTTAAAGAAATGACAAGAAAGCTGCGAGAAGAAAGAGAGTTGAAGCATACCACATTTCTACTTTAAAGCTCATTAGAAGTGCACAAACTCTGGTTTTGCAACCTGAGCTTATGGAAGCCTCTTTACTTTTAAAAAAATTCTATCAAGCTCCTGTATAAATCTTAAACGCTTCACTAACTGGCCGTCAAGTGTTGTGTTTTTTTGGGGGGTTTTTGTGGGGGGGTTTTTGGGGTTTTTTTAGTGAAACTTATTGTGCTGCTGGTAGAGATGAATTTGAAGTACCGTTTTGAAGGTTACATTGCGTCTTTTCTTACTTAAGACTGTCTGGAATGATTCAAACTCAAGCTTTGATATGATCAGGTTGGCAAACTCCCAGACTTGTCAAATCTGGCCGTGTATGTGTTTGTCCAGTTTTGGCCTTTGTTTCCTCTCTCGCGCTCTCTTGAACAAAATACTGTTTGCAGGCTTGCATACTTCAAACACAGGTCAAGATTGGTTAATTACATTTTTGCGGGGGTTCTGTTTAGATCCAGATTCTCAGTATAATTTTGAAAGGATGATCTGGGGGCGCTCCTGTAGTGCTCTTTTCATCCCTCCAGTCACCCTTACATCACTCGGTCTGTTCCTGCTAATGAGCTCAGCAGGCAGCTCAGTACAGGAACACATCCCTAGAAACAGCACAGGAGTGATGGGAGCAAGGTGGCTACCGCTGGCCTGCTTGACATTTATGTATGGTGATGGGGGTTGAGCACCAGATGAGATTTCATCTGCTTGACGATATAAGGGGAAGAACTGCCCGCACTAGCATGATAGCGCTGGTGGCGAAGTCGAAAATGCACTTTTAGTTCTCACTTATCAAATGTTTCAAAGCAGTTAGGGTGAGATGTGTTCATGTAGTTAAAAAATAAACAATAAAGGATGGAGGATATTTGTCTACTAAATGTACTTTCTGCAGATGAATGTGCCAACAAGGGAATCGGGAAAGAATATCTGTCTTTGAGTTATAGAAGAGGGCATGTGTGTCATGCTCACTGCTTCCCATACTGAGTCCTAAACAGCGGGTGAGTGTTGTAAGTGTCTCTTTGACCTACGCTTCTTGTAAAGACGGGGGACAAAAACCACAATGAGATAGAAAGTGATGAATGCCGGGCAGGGCGCTCTGACCTGGGTCAGATGCTAATTTTCAGAGTTGAGTGAAACATCACAGCAGGGAGTTCGGATTAACTAGAGATTTGGTTTTACTTTATCTCTCCTTGTGGCCAGAAAATGTAAATCAGTGGAGCAGAAATGGAAAGAGAACGAGTGAAAGAACGACGGAGCTGAGGGACTGAGCTCCGGTGCTTCTCATGTTTTAGGAAATTCGTAATACCAACACGAGTGGGGTGGATGAGCCACTGTGTCTCTGACCTACTGTAATAGTTAACCTAACTAAATGTCATTTTAAAATCTTTAATAGAGGAATTGTCAGCAATTTCTCTTTTTTACTGTGACACATCAGGATTGATGGAGGAAGTGTGAAATTTTGCAAAAGGCTCATTTTTCTTCTTGTGGCTAATTGAGTGTAAAGAACAGAGGGGCAGATGCAGAGAGCGACTGCTGTCTAGCTTACAGCAGTGAACATGCTGAGTGTTACTTCTGTCTAAAACTGCATGCGGAAGAGTGGTTTGAAGTCTGTGACTGTTCTCTTTATGTATGAGCGTAAAAACCTCAGCCAGTGAAAAGAAATCTGGAGACAGGGATGTAACTAATGGCAGCAGCAGAGTGGCTTCTCCCGAATGATGTCGCCCATCAGAATAAAAAACCCTCAGCATCAGTGGAGTGTAAGAGTAGTACTAAGTACTCCTTTATACTCAGTTCTTCACACCATTTGTAATGGTTTTGAGGGCTCTGTGGTGTGACAAGCATATCGATGCAAAAGCGTGGCGAGTGGCAGCAGTTGTGATGTCACCATTCGTCAGAGTGACCATGACAAGCTTAAACCAGACTTGTCATAAAACCAAAGCACTTAAAACTTTGAGAGACTTTGTTATACCATCTTTATTTGTGTAACTCAGGCTGCTGAAACATTATCTCCAGTATGTGCAGGAAATAGCAGTTAACAGCCAGTCAAAACCAGCCAGTACGCCCAGAGTTGGTGTGAGAAGGCAGGACCAAAGTGGTGGAGATGATTGGGGCACGTTATGAGTGTCTGTATTTGTATATGTATGTTGTTATGATCGGATTGGTTTAAATAAGTTAAGCAATTTTAAAATGTTTTTTATTTATAAATGTAAAATATCTCTAGCCAATCCACAAAAAAATCCAACGTAGCCGAATTCTGCAGTACTCAGCAAACCTTGGTGTGGCCATAGGGGTATGCTATGAAGAGGGATTAGTAGGTTATCGAGCTATGTCGAACATGTAGTCAGAGTTTTCAGTGTCACAAACGTCATTCTCTTTTTACTGGGTTTAAAATGACCAGAAGCACCACGATTTCACTAATTATTTTACTTACAGCATGTTGTAAGTGTGATAGAGATTCTCTGCTGGGAGAACATGTTTTTAGGTGCATGTTAAGCTGTAGCTTACTACTGCCTAGTTACTGCTCATAAGCCTGTTTGACACTGCTGGAATTGCAGCTACTACTGCACAAAACACACAGTAAGAATACCTGTTTAATCAAGTTCACTTTGATCTTCCAACGAACTAAAGCAATTTCAAAGTCTCTTCTATTAGGCTGTGGGACAGGAACATTTAATGTTTAAATGTCTCTACTTTAAAGTTTCAGACTAATGTGCAGCAGTCACATTAGAAATAAATAGCTCTGAGAGGGCACTGTGATAAAATAAATATATTCACTCAAATTAAAATGTCAATTTTACTGCACTGTGCAGTCGATCACCAGATTAAGGATTTTCCTCAACATTAATCTCTTGTATTTGCAACAGTGTTGGCCTTGACTGTTAAAAATTTTATGTTCTTTATATATTTGTGTCACTGTTTTACTATGATCAGCTGATAATCTCTCCGATTGGAGCCGGTGGCACTCATAGGGATCATTTTGTGCAGGAGAAGAGTCATATGATGCTTGAAAGGGCGCTTTCATGTGGGCCGCACAGAGCCTGAAGCGGAAAGTCCAGCTTAATAGAGAAAGCTGATAACCACCATCGTGATACCCGTTATTTCCAGCTGGAGTTTTGGGTTTTCTTGAGTCAGCTAATGCAGAGAAAGCCTGGCCGTGTTGACTTTCCTACCCTTCAGGCCTTTACACATTCAGTGGGGAATTAATTTGAAGTCCTGCCTTCATGTTCCTTAAGAGTCTGATATTTCTCATTTTCAAAATTCGATGTCATGTTTTGATTTATTACACTGTGTCTTGTCTAACAGTATAATTAAAACAGGGGGATGGGGTGGGGGTAGCAGCTGCATCTGGGCTGTTAGCTGTAGCAAGGTAAACAGTTGAGCATAGGGGTTGTCTCCTGACTGCTTTTTCCTTTAATGGAAAGTTACTACCGAGCCTGTCTTGTGGAAAAATCCTACACACCCCTGAGATGATCCCTTCAGGGCCTCATCCTACTAAACTTTTAATGATTTAACATCTTCTTTCTGAGCACCTGCTCAGTTTTAAGTTTTACTCCCAGAGTCAAGGATTGTATTGATGAATGCAAGTCTGCTGTGATGTATCAGATTTTCAGTGCTAGATATCTGAGAGGATAGAGTCTGTTCACATCTCTGAGTTTTCATCGGCCACTTTTTCCTTTCTTTTCAGTAACACACTGTGAACTCATTGGAAGTGGTCTCAGTTTGAATCTCAGTGTTTGTAAACTGCATTTAAATAATGGTGAAGCTATCCACTGCAGGATTTATGTCACAGTTATTAGAGTTCATTCATTTATTTCGTGACAAATATTTGGTGACATTTTCAGATTACAAATTATTGTAATAATCCCTGAAAGGAAATTGTTCTGCAACAGTTGCTCAAATGTCAAATTTCTTAAACTGTACAGGTGCTGGACCCAAAACCTCCTTGCAATTGCTTTGTTTGCTAGCAGTCACCCGTAGTTTGTGTGGTAGTATCCGACTAGTCTGTACACTTTATTTCTCATGACCAGATGCTCACAAGTGGTCCCTATGGGTCTGTGTTACTGCGGTCTGTGTGACTGTGGTCTATGATGCTACGGTGACCCACAGGGGTTAAAAATGTACTCATTGCTCTGTTAAGTCTCTCCTTCTCTCTCGAATCCATGAATTCTTGTACATATGCAAATATAAACTACACAGCTTACTAAAGCAAACAATCTTAAGATATGAGAATTTCAAAAGTTTTGGTCAGATGTGGTTCAGTTTAGGATCCGCAGTATTGCAGTGTCTATGACAGCCAACCCTCTTCAGTGTGTTTATTAGTACAGCTATACTTGTGCATCTTCCACTTAACCCAGTGGTAAAGGTTGAATTCGTTTGCAGGATGTTGAAGATTCCAAGAGACCCGATACTTCTTGGGTGTGTGGGTGTGTGGCAGTCCAGGGAACAGTGTTTGTTAGCATTGTTTTTATGTTTGATCTGTGACCTCTGATAAGCAAGCTCTCTCTTCTCTCCTCTCAGTTTTTTTCTTTGCGCATGTCTCTGCGTGTGCAGTGGTTATGATACCTGCTTGTGTAAATGCACCTATTTATTGTTGACATTAGTCATTTGTTGTCCAGTATCCATAGCTACACCTGCTGCATGTCTATCATCTTGTTTACTTTCTTCTCTTTGTTCTATCTAAATTACAGCACTGTGTGTGTGCATAGCTAGATGCTTGGATTCCTGTTTGAACATGATTGTAGGTCAACATGTGATTTGAGGGTTGCTTTTTGTAGCCAAGATTAGGAAACTGGCCTACTAGAACAAAAGGAATACACATACATCCACTGACATGCCTTTTATTATTTACACTTATTCAGCTGCTTGTTAATAGAAGCAACTGAATAAGTGTGTCCATATGACAAGATCTCAATCCAATAGAGCACCTTTGAGATGTAGTGGAGAGTTTCATCATGGATGTATAGTGACAAATGAACTGTGTGATGCTATCATGGACTGGCATGCATCTCTGAGAAATGTTTCCAGGGTCTTGAATACGAGCCATGAAGCATGAACGCAGTTCTGAAGGCAAAAGGAGGTGCAACCCAGTACTAGCAAGGGTTGTGATTATATAAAATTTTGCTCTATACCAAAATTTAATTAACTAATGGACTGATAATTTAGTACCAGCAGTTCTTATAAAAGACAAAAGAAAGTAATAGTAACTATTGTCTGCTTCATGATTTAGCACTTTCTTTGCTAATTGTTTTTTTTCCCCATTGGTTGTGTGTTGTTTGAATAACATAAGAGACTTTAATAGAGTCTGCTTATTGCAGGGATTTTGCTTTTTTCACTTAAAAAAGCTCAGATAAGTGTTAATTCTTACTTTTTAAACTCTTTAGACTTTGTTTTGTTCCGAAGTTGATTTTTCTCACAGGTGAGGAAAGTTTCCACGACTTCAGTGTTGAGTGCTTTTCAGCTCTGTTTGACCAATGAGTAGAAGAAGAAGGGGAATATTAGATGCCTTTTAATAAAACCACATTTTACATTAAAACAAATAATAAAAATGTTTGCTCTTTTTAATTCAAGTAGTTTTTAAAAAAAATATACTGTTCTGATAAGCAGTTTGTTTCCCTTTAGAATCGCATTCAAGTTTCATGTCTGATAAACATGAGAGGAAATGGATCTTGGCAGAGGTGGATGAGAAAATATGATTGGATTTCTTTTAATAAACATTTGTTGGCTTGCCAGAATGGCTTTAAAAGATTACGCCTTAAAGTCACAGACCATATAAAAGATGGATGTAGCGACTGTGGCATAACCTGTTGGTTTCTGAAGACCTATTTTCAAACGTCTTGCTGAGCGTTGCCACTGTTGTCATCTTGGTTGCAAAATAAAAATGCATGTGACAAGGAAGGGTGGATTTAGGTATGAAACCGTAGACTCATTGACTAAAGAGTTGTCAATTAGAGCAGGGCGATATAACCACAAATATTTATCACGATATACATTTGAAAATTTGCGATAACGATATAACTGACGATATAATTGACACTAGACAAAATACTTTACAACTCCTCAACTTTATTAGTGCAAAAAAACCCCATTAATGTAAACAAGCAGCTGTTTTTTATGTGCATTAAAGTTATATAAAAATGTGACAGTGCAAATTCCTTGCTGACAGTTTGTACCACATAAAATCATTTCGAGGTCAGTAAACACAACCAGAATTCATACATAAGGCACACGGGATTATAAGGGGCACTGTCGATTTTCAGAAAATTCAAAGGATTGATTTTAAGTGTGCCGTATTTTCCAAACAACACGGTAATAACGACGTCCCGCTAGCATGCTCTACCAAAAATAGTGCTTTGTTGTGTATCTGACGGACGAAAGCTAAACCAGTTCCACACCACTGAAGCTGCAGCATTTTTACAAACCAATTCTGGTTCATCTGTTTCATTTAACGATCCACTTTCGCTCTTCTCATTCTGCATCGCCGCCATGTGCGTATGTAAACAAAGGCACTGCGCATGCGCGTTTTACCCATATTCTATCGCGATATGTCATTTTCCTATCGTTGCCCAAAATTACACCGGTATTACCATGAATGGTATGATATAGCCCAGCCCTGTTGTCAATTACAAGTGGTTAACCAATGAGTGTGCAGTTTCTACCAGAGATAATCCACCATTTTGAATTTTGGATGTTGGCGTTGGAGTGATGTCACTCCTGGGTTGACGATGTTCCTGTAGTAAAGTTCTACAGGATATCAACCCCCAGCAAGTGATAGGTGACCACCCTCACCCCGCAGCTGGTTGTGGTAAATGGTTGACTCTACCTAGCAGCCTAGTTCTTCCTTTTAACAGCAAGAGGTTTCTTCCTGTTAAAAGGGAGTTTTTCCTTTCCACTGTCGTAGAGTGCTTGCTCAGAGTGCTTGCTGTTTGTTTATCTGGGTTTTCTCAGTATTGCTGTAGGGTCTTTACTTTACAATATAACGTGTCTTGTGGCAACTGTTGTTGTGATTTGGGGCTATATAAATAAAATTGAATTAGATATAATACAGGTCTTCAGGCCCTTCCACATTGGATTGGTTTTTTGACGCAGAGACTGTGTACATGTTTTATAGTGTCTAGAAGAATTATTTTAAAAGAGTTTCATTTTGCTTGTGATAAAATTTAAATTGATTGCTGTTAAGGTTCTGAGTCATCTTAACATCTTGATTGCTACAAACACATTTAAATGTGTTTCACACACATCGATAGAATCCTAGCTAAATATCATTGCAGAAACTTTTCCAATCATAGATGTTTTTTTCACAGTGAAGAAAAAAGTGATTTTCTTCTTCCTGTTGTCACCTTTTCCCTTTTCTGGACTTTGGTCTCCAGTTTTGTCTTGTTTTTTTCATGCTGAAGCTATCATGGCTTTTCCAGCAGTTTTTTAGTTGCCTTGTGCTGAGTGCCTTATAGGTAGTACAGATAACCTAAACAGAAGAGACCCGTCCCTGCTAGTGTCCGCACATGAACCTTAAACAAACCCGGTGAACCTACTAAATCCTTCCTTATTGGCTGAAGCACAGCCAGCTATATCCAATTGGATGCCATTGTGGCCTGCTGATATGTGATACCTCCCATGCTGCTCCTCAACCCTTTACCATTTTAAGTGCCTGGACCTTGGTCATGAGAATATTGATTAAGCTTGAAAATCTTTATATTATTTGCTGGTGACAATAGTATGCAAATAAATACAATATTTGTACTTAAATACTCTCCAGCATAAAAGAAAAGGTTTTCCATGCTCATTGTTTCAATTCTAAAAGCTCTTTAATGAAATGTGATCATATGTGGGTGTAGGCTGTTTTTTTTTTCTTGTTTTCTTTGCTGTAATGTAAGAGGAGATCAGGTGGGCAGGCATTAGATGTAAGTAACATTTGGGATTGGCCCAAAGGTTTAAAAATAGTCAGTGAAGCAAGCCTGTGCGGATCATTCCATTGATCCAGGTCATTAAGTTGTGAGTGTGACCTCGAAGCTAAAGAATTAAAATGAGGCTAATCCTGGACAAACTTGTACATGTTGTGGGTATTTATAGGCTCAAAGACAGAATTAGAAAAATGGTTGCTGTGTGTGCAGGTTCAGATTAAACCAAGCAGGGTCCACTTGTTAATGAAAAAATACTGTTCATTCTTACTGACTGAAAACGTTTCCTTTTATTAATAGTACCTGCATTAACACTATAATTTGAAATTTAGTGTGTACTGCATTGAATTTTGCAGTATTGTGCAAATAAGAAATAGGTGAAGTGATTAATTGAACCATGTCCAAACAAAGGGCAAAAGCAGAGTTTTTACAGGTTTAATGAGCCTGGAATTGATATTTGATATGACCACCTTTGTTCTTCAACATAGTCTGAACACTCTTAAGCTTTCTTGTATTTTATTTAAGTATGTCCAGGAATAATTTTTCAGGCTTCTTGAAAGACATTCAAAGCTCTTCTTTGGATGTTGACTTCCTTTAGTCCTGTTCTCTGGCAAGATGATCCCACACTGCTTCAACAATGCTGAGGTCTGGATTCTGTGGAGGTCAATCCATGACCGATGGTTTTCTACTGTGAGTTTTTCTATCGAGATATGCTTTTACTGCTCTTACGTTCCAGATGGTATTGCATGGTGGATCAAAATCTGATGGTACTTTCCCGTGTTCATAATTTAGTCAGTTTTGGCAAGATTTCTTGTCACTGAGGTCAATGCAGCCCCAAACCATGACAGAGCCTCAGCTGATGGTTGTAGACACACTTTCTTGCACCCTTCTCTTAACCAGCTTCTTTATGTTTGGATTCATCTCTCCATAAAACCTGTGATCACTGATTTTTTTTTTCAGTCCAGTTCTTGTGTAATTTGGCATACCTCAGCATTTTCTCCCAGTTTCTCTTAATTAGGAATGGCTTCTTGATGCCCAACTGTACACTGAGAACATTTCTGATGAGGCTTCAGTGAACATTGAAGAACCAGACGCATCTCTTGGGTCCTGTGCAATGTCTGCTGAATTTTTCTCCATTGCTTTTGAGGGCATGACATATTCTTCATCTGCTGTCAGGCCTGCCACTTGTTCTTTTGTCTTCCATTTGTTTAGTTTCAACAGGTTCTTTAAGGACACACTGCATACTATGCCACATTTTCAGCAATTAGCTCTTTGGGTATTATCGTGTTGGTACTATTTTTATGTCAGTCAAACTGTTTTATCTTTGGCATTTTTTGCAGACTGAACAAAACGAAATGGCAACAAATTATGTTTTTTCTTTGATTTTTATCAAATGCTGCTAGTAACAAAGCCCTTAAGATACAATTTAAATTTGGTTCTTTGTTAGGTTGACTGTTATGTGTAGACACAGAACTGTTTCATCCCTTGACTTGAGGGATTTTTTATGCTTGAAGTAGCTTGGAAAACTTTGAAAGTCCTTCAGAAAGCGGGGAGAACTGTTCCCCAAGACCACAGAAACAATCCAAGAAAATCTGGCTCTTTAGAAGCAAAATATCACTAAATGAGGGATGGCTCAAAACTTTTGCACAGTCCTGTAATTAGCATGTGTTTTGGCAACACAGCCATATAATGCATAGCTGTGTCTGGTGATGATGACGCTAGTGTACAAAGTCAAAGGGTCACCAAGCAGATTTCCAAAGGAAGACGTAAATCACAGCCTAACTGTGAAGTACACCCAAGTACATCCTCTAAACAGAGCATCCATAATGATCACTTTACAGAATAACATATTCTATTTATAAAAGCATCTGCACTGACATACATTGGGTAGAAAGAACTTTGTGTGTGTGTGTGTGTGTGTGTGTGTGTGTGTGTGTGTGTGTGTGTGTGTGTGTGTGTGTGTGTGTGTGTGTTTGAACTATGTGTCATCTTGTTTTGGATGAAAGCAACTTGACTAGATTGGTAAACCCCCTGCCTCCCTCCCCACCACCACCACCACCAGGTTTCAGTATTGTGTAATTCTGTTACACAAGCAAGGGGTTGTGATGCAGATCTTCTAAGTCTGTAAGCCACTTCAATATAAAAGGAAGGTGTTATACAATATCCATTTTCAGAGCCGTGAACCGAAGCGTTGGTGGTCTGATTATTCTTGCAAATGACCTGCATTTGGGGAATGTGCGGTGCACGGTCAGCTGACATCAGGGCAGTGCGTCATCAGTGTGTCGGGTTTTGAGTTTTTCAAAGGAGGAAACTGATCTGTTGTTAGAAACGCTTCAGTCTTTTGTATCCCTTTTCTGTGAAACACATGTGATGGAGAGGTACAAGTGAACAGCTTTCAAAAATACAAAAGCCAGTGTCAGCCCTTTCTAATTTAAGTTTAAATGAAGAGCTTATATACAAGTTTTTTTTATGGGAAAGCTTGACTCTATGTAGTTCATGTTACCATTCCCCCCTCCTTCCCTCTTTAAAATCTGCATCGAGCCTCCTGCAGGGTTTATAATGAGCGCCTGGTACACACTGTTCAGCACTGCTGACGTCTGAAACCAGGGTGCAAGATCACTGCGTTAGTATGTGTGAGCTCTTGTTACATCCTTTTTTTGCATGTGAAACCAGTTTGAGTGTGAGAGTCCTCATCACATTTAGAGCACATTTTTGAGGGTTAATATTAGATTTGGGCTACGATTACTCTGGAAAATAAATGTGTCAGTGAAGGGCCTTGGTATAGAGTACAAAAGTGTGTGTGTGTCTGAGAGAGAGAGAGTTTGTGTGTAAAGTTTAATAAGAAAATGTGATTTTTCATGCGTACGAGTTCTGTGAAAGAAAGGGATGGAGAAATTAGTTTGTGTGTGTGTACAATGTCTTGCATCTTGGCATACATCTTGTATAACTTAATTTTTTCTTCTAAGCTGAACAGTGGCATTATTAGCCAGATCTTATGTAAGCCACCTTATGCAAGCAGCTGTCTTCTCACTGCCCCCCTCCTTTATCATTTTAACTTTACTCTTGCATGCGCACACTCTCAGGGGATTTCAACAGCTAATTACACGGTGTCTCTGGGTATGTAGGAAAGCATTCTGTACTTTACAGGTTTTTTTGTTCCAGTCCAGTTCTTGAGTCATTTTGAATACCTATACTGTTCTCTTTTGTCCTCTGTCTATTCAAAGTCTTTACTTTTCTTTTTAATAAATACTTGACACTATACCAGGATGTTTTGTTTTAAGCTGTTTGGAAATTGCCTTGTTGGTGTAAAAATGCACGACGTCAAGTTATGTTATCTTTGGGTTTTGTCAGATTCAACCAAAGAAATGGGAAAGAATTATAGAAAATTATGAAGGTTTTCATGCTTGAATGATTCATAGCTCAGTGTCAATTGGCTTAAAAAAAAAAACAAAACATCCATCCATCCACTCGCTTCCGCTTATCCTTTCCAGGGTCGCGGGGGTGCTGGAACCTATCCCAGTTGTCATAGGGCGAGAGGCAGGGTACACCCTGGACAGGTCGCCCGTCTGTTGTAGCGCTAACACACAGAGACAGACAACCATTTGAACTCACATTCACTCCCGCATTCACACCTATGGGCAATTTAGATTAATCAATGAACCTATCCCCACAAACTGCATGTCTTTGGACGGTGGGAGGAAGCCGGAGCACCTTCATACCAGCACCGTGTGGCACGGTGGTTAGCGCTGTTGCCGCACAGCAAGAAGGCCGGGGTCTTTCTGTGTGGAGTTTGCATGTTCTCGCAAAAAAAACAAACAAAAAAAAACATTCCTCTGAAAATGATGAGATACAATGACTGGACTGTAAATCAGTGAAAAAGCAGCCAATGTCCAAAGAAAAACTCTAAAAGTTCTTCAGAACTGCCGATCAAAACCACTTCAAAATATTTTGGCTTCTTGGGAGCAAAATATAAAGAAATGACTCGGTCGTTAACATTTTTGCACAGTTCTACATGCTACAAATATTTTAAAAATGTATGTACTTATTTATTTGCTTGTGTTTTTAATTAGTTTTGCTAATATCTGTTACATGAAGATAGAACATGACTTAGAGATATTTAAGTACAGAGTTTCCATGTGATTTTTTTTTTCACACCCACAACTGCATAATACTGGGGAATTCAAAATGCCCATCATTCACACATTTATTATGTTTCAAAAAGTACCATATAAAGATTCAAAATATCATGTCAGATTTGACCTCTGACCTCTCGTTGAAGGTCAATAGATTGATCTGAAGGTCAAAGTGATAATAATGGTATAGTATGTGTTTGGAAGTAGTGCAAAGCAGAAGACTTCGTCTGAATAGTCTGTATGCAAGAGGCCTGAGTGGCGGAGGTTACTCAGACCATGGCTCAAATTGGTGAGGTGAGTGGGCAGGGGTTGAGTGTGGGGGGGGAGGGGACAGTCTGCATGGCCCAGGGGAAGAAGCTGTTTGTGAGTCTGAAGGTGTAGGACCGGATTGATCTGAGGCGCCAACCAGAGGGCAGCAGGTCAAACAGGTGGTGAACGGGGTGCTGAGACAGGAGGCTCTGGCGATTGCCTCCAGGGGTGGCAGAGGGCAGCAAGTGATTTTTTTTGGGGGGGGGCAGTGTTAATTACCCTTTGACCAGCCTTCCTGTTCTCAGTTGTGGACCCTGCGGACCAAGACCAGCGGCAGCTTCTAGTTCATATTAGTCCAGGTTGAGCTCCTCTGCAATTTTCAGACTGCTGTTGGGGGTTGGGGAGCTCTTGCGTTTGTAGTTGGTGAGGGCTTTGATGCCTCTCCACAGCTGGTGGGGGTTGTTGACTGTGAGGAAGCTCTCTGTGCTCCTCCTGTAGCCCTCCTTGGCCTGTTCAAAGCCCCTCCTCAGGTTGACTGTAGCAGTGCTGTACAGAGAGCTGTCCCTCAATATGAAGGCTGAGTTACGAGTCCTGATCAGAGCCTGTACCTCACTTATCATCCAGTTTTTTTCAGTTATGAAAAACCCTGATGGTTTTGGTCACTGTCACATTCTCTACACAGCACTTAATGTAGAAAAGGACACGCTGAGTGAAGGTCTACAGGTTCTCCTGTTTTTTTCAGGGCACTCAGGCGGACATGCACCAATGGTGCGCATCCTGCCCCAAGTGTACAGCTGGTGAACCAGTCGACCATTCCAAAAGTGCCTTTAGGCCCACTATCATTAATGGAGGTCCCATTTGAGCACATTGGCATGGACCTCATCAGGCCATTTCACTGGAGTGCACGGGGATATCGCTTTGTATTCGTTTTAACTGTTTATGCAACACAATATCCTGAACCAGTGCCACTGCGCACCATTTCCCCAAAGAGTGTGGCACAGGTGGTGTTTCAGGTCATCTCCTGAGCCAAAAGAGATACTGGCTGATCAGGGCACATAAGTTCATATCTCGCACACTAAAAGAGCTATATGAATTACTGGGCATTAAATATGTCGCTGGTAAGACCCTCAGCTGTTTGCAGTGTGGGAGGTGCCTCAGACCTCCATGGGATTTCTCTGGGATTTGAATTTGGCAGAAAGCCGCCGGGGGTGTTGGACTTGATTAAAGAAAACTGGGAGAAAGGTCCAAGCCCGGCTAAAAATGAAATTCAATATGTTTTGGACCTAACAGCAAATCTGCACACATTTGGGAGGTTATGACGGGAAAATTTGCGTGAGGTATGGCAGTTTGATGCTTTCCCCATACCCCGGCTCAATGAGCTCCTGGCACAGTTAGACAGCTCACTTTTTCACGACACTGGATTTAACCAAGGACTACTGGCAGATTCCCTTGTCTGCAGAGTCTAAGGAAAAAACGGGTTTCTCCACTGAGTACGGTTTTTACCAATTTGTCATACTTCCATTTGGCTTACTCAGAGCCCGTGCCACCTTCCAGCACCCGATGACCAAGTGCTGCATCTTACAGGCTGCTTATGCTGCCGCCTACTTGAATCACATCATCATCCACCTTAACACTTGGCTGAAGCATGTGCAGCAGGTGGCCATGGTCCCGGAGTCCCTGACGCAGCGGTGGCTCATGGCAAACCTGAAGAATTATGCGGTTGTACAGAGGGAGGTACAGTATCTGGGGTACCACTTGGGAAGTGGACAGGTGTGTCTACAGGTGGATAAAACAGAAGCCATCCCATCCTGGCCACATTCCAAGACCAAAACAGAGGTGAGGCGGTTCTTGGGGCTGGCTAGTTATTACTGCCAGTCCGTGCCCGGCTTTACAGATCTGACTGGCCCCTTGACTGATCTCACCTGAAAGGCTGCCCCAATTTGTGTCACAACGGGACTGCACGGACTCACGCGCAGGCTCTAAGTTTTGAAAACACAAGAGTCTTTATTACAGCAACACCAGGTGATCTATTTACAAAGGTGAGGGGAAAGCCAGGCTCTGGGGGTCCACACACAAATGGGAAAGATGCAGAAAGTCCACACACACTCCATCCACGCCTCACGCTCCTCTTCACACTCCACGTACACTCGATCGCTCGGGAAACACAAGGGTTGGTCCAGGGAATCTGTACGCAGAGACACGAAGGGATTACAAAGGAAGATCGCTGAGAAACACTCTAGAGTGAACTGAGCTGGGGATACACTGACGAGGGTCGGCAACGGTCCAGCGACGAGAAACACAGAGCTGCCATCTTAAAAAGGAGCTGGAACACTCTCAGGTGATGAGCCACAGGTGCGTGATTGCGACCAGGTGCGTGGGCCAAGGGCAGGAGCCCACAAGTGAGCTCCGCCCAGGCAGAGGGAGGAAGGAGAGAGAGGAAGGGAGAGAGCAGGAACAAAAATGAAAATACAAACATATGTAGCCATACTGAGCCGACCAGGTAGGCACAGGGACCCTGACAATTTGGTCCAGTGGATGGAGCAATGCCAGATGGTGTTCGTCCAGGTTAAGACACGACTAACTTTTCTCTCCCTTTTATTCTGCAGACTGACGCCTTGAACAGAGGGCTGAGGTCCGTTTTGTCCCACCAGAAAAGGGGGACGGGGTTCAATTATTTATATCAGTAGGAAACTCTTTGAGCAGGAGGCCAGGTACAGCACAGTAGAGAAAGAGCGCCTGGCCATCCGGTGGGCGGTCGACACTCTTCCTTATTACCTCCTGGTCGGCCCTTTCTCCCTCTGTTCGGATCATGCCCTGCTGCTGTGGCTCCATCGCACAAAGGATCCCAACATCCGGATCACCTGGTGATATCAGACTCTCCAGCCTTTTAATTTCTATGTGGTCCATAGGCAAGGGGTGCAGGTGGCTGTAGTGGATTTTCTCTCCCGGCAGGGTAGGCTAGGCCAGATGGCTCCCTGGTCTACGTCAGGCGATGGGGGTATGTGGTAGAGTGTGGTTTGTGGCTCAGCTGCAGGGGAGGAGTGGAGCAGTGGGTTCAGGGTGTGTTGTCAGGGGAGGCTGACTCATACAGCTGACCCCCATGATCTGATCATGTCTCCCCATTTGAATATGTCACTGGGACCAGATGACAGAACTGTGCGTGGCGTGAAACAGGAGGACAGCTGGAAAGCTGTTGCAAAGACAGTCTGTAATAAAAGCAGTCAACCTACAATGCTATGTGCGTGGGCACTTTATCACAAGAACGAAGAAAAAAAAATGAATACATGCAAAATATAATACAAATTTTTTTTTTTAAATGAAACACGGCCTAGAGAGTGAGCTCCTTTGTTGGAGTGCTTCTTGTTATTTTTGCAACCTTCAAGATAAGTTATGCTAAATGTCCAAAATATCAAAATGTTTTAAAACAACAAATGCGTTGTAAGGCTTTTAACAATAAGTATGAAAATAACTTCACCCCCCCAAAAAAGTGTAAGATGATAATATCTTTTAATAACAACTGCATTGGTTCCACGTCTTTTTTGTAATCTCATGTCAGTCCAGACCATAGTGTTGTTCGGGGGGGTTGTTTTGTTTTTTAGCAAGAGAAATTTAGGCTACTTCATCCCCTCCCCTGTGGTCATGGGGGTGGTGTTTGTAGGACATTACACAGACTGCTCCCCTCCCCCTGCCTCTCCAGCCAGGACCCCGTCTTTGTTCATCTACACCGTCGCTCTGTATCTTTTATTTGTTTTTTCTGTGCTTTTCATATTTTCCCATTAAGAGCGTCCTCTTCCCATATTCACAGAATTTAGATTACCGCTCGCTCTGTTTGGCCAAAAGTAATGCTGTCCTCCACAAAGCCTTATCGGCTGAATCATACGTCCTTGGAATCCCTCCTTGGCCTGCTGTTTGAGGTTACGTAAGGTAGAATTGTACAGAAAGAGGAACACAAATGGCTTTTCTTTTAAATTTTCAACCCTGCGTATGCAAGTACTTTCAAGAGAATTTCAACCGTCTCTGTGCTTTTAAAGGTTCACAGCAGCAGCTTTGGTGCAAAGGAAGAACTCTTTCCACAGATACTGAATTTGAAAGACTTTTGCATTCTTCTCTTGCTTTGCAATACTGACGAGGAGGTGAAAAGAAAAAAACATAAAGGGAAAAAACAACACTGAAAGTTTTGCAAAGAAAAAAGCTCTGCTTAAACTGTGCATTCATCTCTTCTTTCAGGTGGTACACCAGGCTTTAAATGACGATGCACGCACATGTTTGAGTTGCACGTTAGACACTTAGACATTGTGGTCTGCAGCAGTGTTGCTCCAGCTGCACAGTTTCATAAGATTTGTATAAAATTTTGCTTCTCCAACATTAGTGTAGTCCATTGTGAGTCATATGAATGGGCAAAATTGACCACAGTCTGGCGTGCATTATCCACTGGGGGCAGCAGGCATTCCTTTAGCAGCTAAAAGAAACAGAAGACTAAAGGCAGTGAATTGCCCTCTCTGACAGCTGGAAGTTGACTCACACATTGGTGTTTCATCTGTGGTGTGTTGGGGTCAGATCACTGCCAAGCTTTGTAAGACATGCAAGTTAGCTTTGACAAACAGTTATAAACAGCAGCACGGACACCTGAACAAAATCTAGTGCAAGAGTGCTGCAAAAAAGAAAGAATCCTCCCTTTGTGCTCACCTCAGCTAGGCTTGAGGCTATAATTTGTGGGAAATGATCTCATTTTAATGTGAGCCTGTAATTTTGTAAGTATCCTTCACAGTCCTGAATCAATATTCAGGGTTAGGAAAAAATGGCTGAATGTGAGTTTCACAACGTTAGTACAGGCCTGTTGCATAGGATTGCATTATATTTGAACAGGTGCCGTCTTTTCCACCTTCAGAATGTTAAAACGGGTCATCTTAGGTAAGAAAGTTTCTTGCCCAGTACAGCTGGGGCTGCTTAGAGTAGCAGACATATACTGCATGTGTGTTATGTAACAGTTATTTTATAGCCTGAAGGCCTGACATAAACAGAATAGTTCGGCCTCCTTTCCACTGGTATATAACGTTACATAAAGCTTGATGGCATTGAATCAAGTGTCCCCTTTTTAGGGGGGGGAGGAGCTGGATTCGACTTCTGAGTAATGAAACAAGCTGTACAGTATTTCTGCTGGAGTTCATGTGACCTACTTTTAAATATAAGTAAAGTACTTTAACTTATCTGAATTTGAATCTACAGCCCGGCTGGGACCAATTTTTGTGGCATTTCTATGTCCCCGTGTTTGTATGGTTTCTGTACGGCTACTTCGACCTTTTCTCCCAGCCCGAAGACATGCATGTTAGTGTAATTTGTGATTATGAATTTGGTGTAGGTGTGAATGGTTGTCTGACTCTCTGTGTAAGCTCTGCAACAGACTGACAACGCACCCAGGGCGTACCCTGCATCTTGCCCTATGACGGCTCTGATAGGCTCCAGTCCCACTGCAAACCTGGAGTGGATGTGGGAGAAGATCAGTGGATGGCTAGATGGATTATTATCACAGCTACTCATTGGTTTTAGTGCCAAAAATGTGGTATATTGCACTGTCACATGAACAGAACACCTACGAGTCTATGAGCAAAGTAATTCTGGTCCTCGTTGTTCACCCAGATTCAATGCAGCTCTTAGAAGAAAGATGGGATGGTGGGAAAAAAGCTAAATTTGACTCTAAATGAAATCAACAGGGCAGTGCTTTCACTTTTACGCTCTGCTACAGTAAATTAAAACATCTTTGCCAACAAATGAAGCATTTATTCACTCGACCTTTAGGGCATCGCTTAGAAGCAAAGTATAAAGTCTTACTCAATTCATTGTACCTGCATGGATTGATGTGAATAGATCTTTTGAATTTAAAATGAATACAATTGTGCTCAGAATATAGGATAACTAAAAAATAAATATGCCATTGCAGAATGCTACTAAATCCAAGGCAGCACTATCTGGAAAAAAAGGCTCACAGACTGTTTACCAGTTTAGAAAAACCGGAGGTGGTGACACGTCTTTCGCCCAGTATGTTGAACACTTACCCGAAGCCTTCGTTACTCACCGTGTCTCTGTGGATGTATACCCTGACATGCTGCAGAGGCTCACTTTTATGGAGATCTGAGTAGATGTTGGATAAAATCACATTAGCAAGCATTGCCCTGTGTTCTTGGCCTTCATGCATTAATTATACCGCAGTTTGTGGTGTGTGTGTTTTTTTTTTTTTCACATGGTTGAATAAGTTATTTGTGTTGCTTTGCCTTGCAGACACACCTCCACAGCACTCTCTGCATATGATTTCTTCCTGGTTAACATCAGTTGCACTAAATCCAAAGTATTTCCAAACAACAGAGGGTGATCTGCTTGGAGTGACAAGCTCTTTGACTTCTGCTGTGCCAGGCATTTAAATTTAATTGTATATCTGTCTTAATCTAGAGTTACTCACTCTGACTACTCCTGGAAACCTCAGGCTGCATGGTACAGGGAACAGCTGTGATTGGCATATGCAGGCGCTTATTCAGGGAGCGTTTTACTTGTTCTATTGGCAGAGTATGCTTTTTTTAATTTATTTTTTATATTGCACGATCATGCTCTTTTAATTACGGGAAGCCAAAATTGTGATTGAGATTAGAATTATATGTTCTTTCCAGCTCTGGATTCTTGTGATTCGTTTTTTCTGTTTCTGGTCTTCACACTCTGCTTTTAATGATTTTACCTTTTAACACTCAAAGAATCTTTTTTTCTGTACTGAAGACAACATCTTCAGTGTTCGTAATCACTTAAAATTGCTGTCAGACTGAGGCTTTCGTAAAAGTAATGCTTTTAGCAGTCTCATGACACAGGCTTTTCCACGTCAGAATCCTGTCTTTTTTTGATAGAGTAGATGCACAAACGGTGTGTTCTGCTCCAAGTACCGCATGCTTGTTCTCATTTTAACAGCAGTGTGATCTTCCAGCAGTGGTTAGTTTGGAACAACTGTGTCGTCGTCTCTGATGCATACATACTTCTATACAGAAAATTATGCAAAGGAAGCAAATTTTGAAATTACCTGAAAATAAACTCTTGCTCTATTGAAGATGGGTACATTGTCACTTGCTGTGCTAATTACAAAAAGGCATTATGCCCTTTACGCCCTTTATTTAGGGGAAATATTAAGTAGAAAGAGTATATGGTGTCTGTGTGAGTGAGAGATTGAATATTGGTTGCATTGTCACTAGAAAGTCCGAGTGAGAGGGGGGTCGTGTGGGATGTTTGGCCTCAGGTCAAATCCTATCCTCTACCAACTGTTAATGCTGGTTTCTGTTAACCATAAAGTGTGTCTGTAAGTTTCAGCAGGAAAGTGCATTTTCTGTCTTCATCAGTGGTGCAGCTGTGACTGCCGGTGTGAGTCCTTGAGCTGATTTGAGGAGCTTTCATGGGAAGATGAGCTGTAGATTTCATTTATTTCTTGACTGATCACGAGTGAATGAGATGCACCACCGTGCTGCTGTCAAATCAACTGCACTGCAATTTCAGTCTTTCCCATCAGAGATTTAGGGGGAAAAAATCAGCAAATTCTTTGCTTGCTGGTTTTTAGGCCCAGCAAACCAATCCATGATGTTTAGCTTTGCTTTATGAAGCTGGTAAATCGACCTGTGGGACCAATAAGTCGGCTTGGCTGGAGCTACCTGTTGTGCAATGTGCTGAGTAAAGTTATGCAAGGTGAGCTGGCAGATGATCAAGAGTGAGCCTTGCTGTGATAATGCTGCGTCTGGACTCGTCTAAGTGGGCATTATTTAAAGCCTTCATCTTCATCCAATAGAGAAAAAAGGTCATGGTTTTAGCTTGTGCAGCTAAATGCAGGTTTAGGATCTATTTTTGCTGGTCAAACACTTTTGTGAAGCCTTTTTTTTTTTTTCATAATATTGCTCAAGATTTCTGCAGTAAGGATCATATCTGTGGCAGTGAAACTTTACATAGGGGTTAAATATTCTTGTTTGTAGCAGAATTATATTGATATACCGGTAAAACAAAAAAAGGGGAAAAAAGAGAGCAAAACTTTGCTTTTACTGATCCACGCCGGGTAATGAAAGGCACATCTGCTCTGTGATCCTGTGAGCAGCGTTGGTGTAATTTTTCTCCCGCTCCTACAGAGAGATAAAGAGAGCTCTTTATGTCTCTCTTTGTGGCTTTTTCTCACTGGCTTTGTCTGTCTGCACTGTAGTTCTTTCTTTCATTTGCAGGTCAAGATCCTTATAATGTCTCTCTTAAAAAGCTCACATCCTGTCTTCTTAGAAAATTTAAATCCATGTTCTCATTGCCTGATTTTAAGATAACATTGTATTTTTCCACACCTTCTCTTTCAAGGCTACATGATTATGGCCAAAATGATTATCACGATTATTTAGTTGTTTCAGACATTTACATTTTTTTTGTCTGTCTTTCTTTTAACTTAGTGTTCATCCAGACTGCAAACTTGGATGTAACGGCTGTGATTGGCACGTAGTCGAGGATTTAGGGAGCGCTTGATTTGCGTCTGTTTTGCATCCTATCAACGAAGCATGCATTTTCAGTATCGCTCGATCATAAATTAAAATTTGATGAATTGAGCAGCCTTACTCTCTTATCGTTCAGCATTTTTTTAGTATTTGAGCCCCTTACCTGCCTTTCCTGGACGTAGCTAAAAGGGTTTAAACAGTGGGGCACTAGTTTTTTATATTTATTTATTTATTGGGCTGACATGAAATAAGCTGTATTTTCTGCAGACATTTTTATTTATTACAACATGATTATTCTAGAAGAATGGAAGATATCTCGAAATCTTCTGATCAGTAGCCAGGAGCTGTTTTTTGCCTGATCAGAGAATAAAAATGACCAAGTTACATCCCATATTTTGGAAAACTCTGAGATTGTGTGACAGATTTTACCCTTTATATGTGTTTTTAAGCACCAGATGAAAACTGGACTGATACAAAGTCAGGTAGGGCATTTAAAGGATTTAACTACCTGCTGATTACAGAGCTAAATAATCTCTTATCTAATGGTTTATTAGTACTGTGTAATGTGTGTGTGTCTGTACATATAAAGGATTGATGACGTTGTGTGTCACTAGGGCACAAAATGCTGTAGGTAGATTTGAACATTTCAGAAAACATAAAATGACCTGTGTTGTGACGCAGCGAGGAAGGTCGATGATTAAAAACAATCATCCCTTACATCTTCCTTTTCAAACTGTGCTGAGAGGCACAAGGAGCAAAGAGCCATCACTTTCTGTTCCTTAAAAACTGTGTTCTGTCAGTTTGTGTGTGTGTGTTTATAGTTGTTTATTGTGTGTTTTCTATATTTCAGGTGTAGATTTGCTGGCCATGCTGAGGTAGCAGCGGCCTTTTAGGTCAGGATGTCTGATGATGAAATCGAGTGGTTCAATGGGAAGGAGAGAGAGATCTGCTACATCAGTGATGCGGACGAAGACAATTATCGAGACGATGAAGATGAGGGTCAGCTGGGTGAGTCACGTTAGTGAATGAAGACCATCTCACCTGCCTGTGTTTTGTTGCATCTTATACAAAGATGCAAGTGAGTCGGGCTCAGGATCAATGGGTTATTTCAATTTGAATAAACCAAAATTATCCTCTGAATTTATAAATGACAAGTACAAAAAGCCGTTTTACCAAAAATGAGTAAAGTGAAAAAAAAGAAATGTGTGTGGACTGAGGAACTTTGATAAAAGAAAGCATTTTGCTTTTATTCCTTACTGATCAAGAATTAAGAGCACATTACAAACAACTGCAGATTCTTCAGTAAATTTCACAGATTTTTTTTTTCTGGGTAAAATAATTCAGTTTATATTTAATAAAACTAAAAGACTGTTTGTCAAAGCAATAAACCTCAAGTTTTTACAGTTTTCAGTCTGAATGGCCACGCCTGTAATTGTAGGTCCTTTAAGTTTAAAAAGTTGAGTTACCCAAAAAAAGCAACAAAAAACAAGCCCCAGGGCAGTTATTATGAAGCCCTAAAGTAGCTTTAAAGAGTAATCTGTAGCTATAAACATGATTTATTATGTAACATAGGAGCATTGTAACAGAGGAGTCTAGTGGGATTGACTCACTTTTGGAGCCAGGCTCAAGTGGCCTCATCTTTCAGAGCCGTCTGAATCTACATGATTGTGAAAGTCACCTATAAATATAATGACTTGCAGTTTTTAACAGAATCTAACGACGGTGCCGCCTCAAACAGAGTTTGTGGGTGGGCAGAGAAAAGTTTAATTCTCTCTTTTGTTATTCAAGTCTACATCTGACACAAATGACAGCAGCTACTTTCTCTGCTTTGTCATCTAACTCACATGTAAACAGACACATTTTCGCAGAAGCCACCAAATAACTGAAGTGACCCAGCAGCTTTATTCTCTGTATGTGACCAGACCGGCTCTCCTCAGCAGCCTCTGCTGTTCTGTCCTCCCTCAGGAAACAAACCAAACTCTCATCTCCACCTCTTCTCTTATTTCTTCTTTTGCCAGTATGTGTTACATAACCTGGTGAATCATCTATTAGCTCTATTAAATGCAGAGGTGTGTGTGTGTGTGTTTTGTGTGTAGGAGGCATGATTTAAACTTTGATTGGATAACTTCAGTGACATCACAAAGGGCAAAGTTACAGTTTTTTACAGACGCTGGGACACATTTCTCAATACTTAGGTCACGTTTGCAAAACTCCTCACACAGTGAGCACAACAGAAGTCTATGTGGGCTAAACTGAGGACCAGTTATCATTGTTTTGGCACAAAATGCATTCAATGACTACATCTCTCAAATTTCATGAATTATCTTCTCACTCAGACACAACAACTGCCAAAAATCTTTGTACATACAGGACATTTTGCATGTGCTTACATACTGTTTTCAAAACTGTTAAACTTATGGCCAAAACAATAACACAATGCAAAACTTGAAAAGACAGCAAAATTCAACAGCAATATTTTATTGAAACATATTTTAAATCTAAAAATGCAGTTTAACCAGCCACAGCTTATTCTCATTGTAGATGAACATCTACGCAGGTGTTACTCCTTCAATTTTTCAACTCCTTCAATTCTGGCATGCCAGCAGATTCTTTCCTAGGTGTATTACCCTAGATGACATAAGATGTGATGTGGATGAGAACCTGTGGCCAAATGGAGAAGACCGAGTAGATTAGCATTACTATTGTATGTGTATCAGTGGATGGTGTGTATACAAATTCTTGTATTTTGGGATTACTTAGTGCAAAAAAATAAAAATACATAAACAAATATTAACGAATTCTGCATGATGTCTGATTCATTCCAGTAACATATATTGAAATTATAAACAGAGATGTGTCCTTGTTTTACACAAGAAAACACTGTGTAATGCTACATGTTGTTAGTGTTTTTCAGGTCATTGTTTTGTGGGTGACAAAGTGTGTTTGTCGGCTGTCAACCTTTGCTAGTGTTCTGGAAGAATGAGTTTATTTGAGACCTGAATGAAGTGTTTTGGTAGTTGTAGTGCATTTTGAATGTGAAATAAACTGCTTTGCCAAGCTGACGGTCAGTTAGGAGGATTGTGTGAAGAGTTTTGCAAAAGTGACCTAAGTATTGAGAAATGTGTCCTAGCGTCTGTAAAAAACTGTAATGTTTTTTCCCTGCAGTATTTACATGTTTTAGGATTTCTACCGAAATCTAAAAACTCATTGTTCACTGATGTGACGTCTTAATTTGTTGTTGTAAAAGCAAAGACAAAGAATGGGAGATTAACTGAAGGAATCACAGTGTCCTTGAATTTTAATTCTTCGTTTTCCTTTTTTCTCTAATGTGCTTGTGTGTGTGTGTGTGTGTGTGTGTGTGTGTGTGTGTGTGTGTGTGTGTGTGTGTGTGTGTGTGTGTGTGTGTGTGTGTGTGTGTGTGTGTGTCATTAGAGGATGCGCCTGGGCTTGACTTTGATTTTTGTGGGGACTTACCTTTGAGTTTATGGTTAGGACTTGGGTTTAGGTTAAGGATGAGATTAGGGAAGGGATCATGTAAATGTGTGTGGTTGACTCCTTTTGTCTCAGTTTCATTTTTATTTACCATCCAACCATAATGACTGTATAGTTGAGCATACTCAAAGCTAACCAAGTACCCACTGTGTGTGTACACAAACACTACACTACAGGTCTCCTTCCTTGTCTTGTGAGTGCCTTTGCTCTTTGTTTTTTTTTTTTGCCTTCTTTGGTTTCTGACCAAAGACGGCAGGTTTTTTTGTTTTGTTTTTTGCAGCGAACCCGGAGCCTTTTCGAAACGATGACACATTTTAGATATGTGATGCAGTCATGTGACCAATTAAACTAAGATAGCGGAGGGCATTATACAGCACTTGTTTTGTTTGCTCTCAATTTTGACAGCCCTATTAAAGATTAATATCAGTCTGTACATGCTCCAGATAGCTTTTCTTCAAATTCAACTTTGTACTTTTGTGTTACTTGGAGCAACAACTCCACCTCAGTGTTAGTCCATTTAAAAAACTCGGTGCTTTTCCTCAACATTTTGTCGGAAAGTAAATAAACGGCTGACAGAAATGAGGCAGGCCGAATCTTCTTGCATTTTACGCATGTGCAGTACTGGAACGTGAGCATTTTCAGCCATTTCAATGTGGACGCACAACTCTGTGAAAACAACTGAAAACAATAGTGTGGACGCAGAGCGTTTTCAGATGAAAACGCCGTTTTCAAATTTATCCGGGCTAGTGTGGACGTAGACTAAGACAGCTGGGATAGCCTCCGCGACCCTGACAAGAATAAGCAGAAGAGAACTGAATGTGAAATAGATGCAGCGATCTTTTGAAACGTGCAAGTGTCATGTAAATACAGTATATACGGCAAAAGCAAAGTTTGTACAATTCTAATGAGCTTGAAGATCAATATTTGTATGACTAACTGCAGCACAGCCTGAACTCTCTTAGGCAGCTTTCTTGTCATTTCTTTCAGGAATAGGTCTCCAGGTTTCTTGAAGGACATTCAAAGCTCTTCTTTGAATGTTTCTGCCTTTTGTTCTGTTCTCTGTCACACACTGTTTCAGTAGTGTTTAGTCCTGGGCTCCGGGGAGCCAATCCAAATTTTCACATTTGGATTCATCATTCCATTAGACCTGTTTTTAAGGACAGGGCTGTCAGTTACTGTTCATCTCTTCATCATATACCATGTTTTTGGCTCTTTAGAAATAACCTTGTTGGTTAAAAAATGCTATTTTGTGCCTGTCATACTGGCCTTTTACCTATATTCAACTAAAGTACACTTTTGTAACAGGCTGCTAGCAACAAGTCCCTAAGGGGTACAGGTTAAAACTGGTTTTCAAATTTTTTTGTTGTGTAGACACAACACCGGTTTATCTGATGAGTTCAGTGACTTTTTTATGCTTGAATGATTCATAGGTCAGTCTTAAGTGGCTTTAAAAAAAACAAACAAAAAATAAGATTCCTCTGAAAATGGTCATGTACAAGGACTGGACCTAAAATGAGTGAAAAAGCAGCCAGTGTTGAAAGTAGAGATGGACCGATCCGATATTACGTATCGGTATCGGTCCGATACTGACCTAAATTACTGGATCGGATATCGGAGAAAAATAAAAAATGTAATCCGATCCATTAAATATCACGAAAGCACCTCACAAAACTTGCAACACGCCGTAACTCACCTCAGAACGTTAGCACGTCGGAGCAGTATGCATCACGTGATAGAGCGGCTGTGGCATGCGGGACCTGTCGGTGGTCTGGATAGCATTTGGAGCTTCGCTAGCAACCCGGCATTTCATCTCCGACAAAGTTATCCCGAGAGAAGTAAAGCAAGTGTGTAAGTCCATCTCTGAATGTTTGTAAAGCATTCCTGCGTTAAGCTTAACAAGCGACTGCCTCTCCTGCTGCTACTTCAATCATGAAACTGCTTAACGATCAGCTGATCGGCTTTTCTGTCGCGAGTCCGTGTCTCTAGTTTGCTTTTGGCCCACTTTGCACCAGAAAGAGGAAACCAGCGGCTGAACAACAGCAGCACGTTTAAGCTTGATCAGCTATTGTTAGAATGTATTTAATATTACTTTCTACTCCAGGATCTTTTTCTACGTAGCTGATGCTGGTAACTGTGCAGGGGCAGATCTAGCAAAGTTTAGCCAGGGGGGCCGATAGGACATTAACAGGGAAAAGGGGGCACAAAGACATACTTTTCTTTCTTATTCTCATTTAAAATGTCTAGCTTTTAATAAATAATTATCTGACACCCAAAGTTTTAATTTGATGTAAAATGAATAGAAGTCAATTACTGTATATAGTAACTATTAAGTCTAATATATATACCCTAGTAAGCTATAGTACTTTTTCCTTTGGGAAGGTACCATCTGTGCAGTCTGCAATTTTGTTGAAGAAAGATGTTGAATCTATTTAATATTTCTTGAAAAATAATTGATTTCTGTGCATTTTTTTTCACACTGCATCAAATTAAGGTTGATTACGTCGATTAAGCATCATGAGGTGGAGCGTGAGGGGTGGTTCCCTATTTTTTATTTATTTATTTTTGTTGTTGCTGGGAGTTGGAACCCTATTAGTTAGGTTGCTTAATATTTATGCTAAGTACTCTTTAAAATACCAGAATAGGGAGGATGGTGTAGGTTTAAGTTTATTAGATTGATCAGTATTGCTGAACTATGAAATATTTTTTTTGCATACAGGTATAACAGAATAGCTTAAGTGTAGTTGTTGTTTTAAACTTGAGTATGAACTTATACAAAATGCAGCAAGATATTTAAAAAACAGTTTTGTTGATTAAAAAACACTATATCGGATTCATATCGGTATCGGCAGATATCCAAATTTATGATATCGGTATCGGTATCGGACATAAAAAAGTGGTATCGTGCCATCTGTAGTTGAAAGAAAAACATTGAAAGCCTGGAGAAGTGTGGCTCAAGACCACTTCAAAAATAACAAAGTCGAGTTCCTTGGAAGCAAAATATAAATTAATGAAGGGGCGTCTCAAGACTCACTCGTACTGTGCAAAATCTTCCGTAACATTTGTTGAATTCTTACATTTTGTCAATTTAGAACAAAAGCTAGCATCTGTTTAAAAAAACAAAAACAAAAAAACCCCCAAAGTGATCATGTCATATTTTTTATGCCTTTTTTGTCATCTTTAAAAGTTTAGAAATGATCTTTCTTGATTTAAGCAGAGTGAGAATTAGACCTCTGTCATATCTGTATCCTACAAAACTGGACTTTCTTGAACACCCACTTTGCTAACATGAGACTGTTTGGATTGATATTACGTTGGCTGTGAGCACACGGAATGCCTTAAAATAGGTGTTTAAAATTATTCGTTTAAAAATAATAATAATAATAATAATAATAATAATAATCAATTGCATTTATATAGCGCTTTTCGGGGCCCTCAAAGCACTTTACATTTCCACTATTCATTCACTCTCACATTCACACACTGGTGGAGGCAAGCTACAGTTGTAGCCACAGCTGCCCTGGGACAGACTGACAGAAGCGAAGCTGCCATATCGCGCCATCGGCCCCTCTGGCCATCACCAGTAGGCGGTAGGTGAAGTGTCTTGCCCACGGACACAACGACGGAGACTGTCCAAGCAGGGGCTCAAACCGGCAACCTTCCGGTTACAAGACGATCGCCCTTTTCCTTAGTGTAAGAAGCTTTATGGGAGCTTCATATCCACATACTGGTTAATTCAGGTGGTTAGTTTAGTTTAGCTTAGTACATTACACCTAGTTGTTGCTGTTAACTAAAAAGCAATTTCTCTCGCCAACCAATTTTGTGAATTTTGTTTTTAAAAAACAGCCATTTAAATATTTGTTGTGCTTTGTTGTTGTGTATTTATATGCTAAGTGAAAATGAAGCTACCAGTTACACAGTTTATAGCAGTGTATCAATATTCACATCTTACACTCAAGCAGAAAGTAAATGAGCCTATTAATTTTTCCTTTTTTTGTTCTTTTCCTCCAAAAGCCTGAAGCACCATTCAACAAGATTCTTGCTGTTGCTTAACAACAGCAAGCTTGGGTCAGTTAAACTACACTTAAGTCTCAGCCGCAGCTCTGCTCAGTCTAAATGAGTGAGTAAGTAAGTGTGAGTAAGTAAAGAAGATGTTATATGTAGTTGGCTCTGTTTACAAATGTAACGTTTATTCCGGTGGTCAGTGGGGAAATTCCTTTTTGGCGTGTAGTGGTGAGTACTGTATCTCTGCAGGTCTTCAGCTCTTTTAATAATTCCTTGAATGGCCATATCTGTCTTGTGGAATCAGAGATCTGGGAGTGGGTAGAAGCGCATCGTGCTCGAAGTTTGCAGCCTGTGGAGACCTTTTTGGGCTTCTCATCACTGTGAGTCAGTGTTGGACAACCCTGTAATGTGACAGATTGCTTGTTATGTTTGGGCCTGAGCAGCAGCAGAGAACTAAAACACACACACACACACACACACACACACACACACACACACACACACACACACACACACACACACACACACACACACACACAGAGGCTGTACATGTTGTCCTAATTACATCAGAACTCTGTTAGACTCTGTAATGGCAGCTCTGCAGTAATATGGACTCTGAAAGAGTGTCTGTGTTTGTGAGGCAGAGGGCAATGATGATGGACACTTAATCATCCACCAAAGGAGGTTCAGGTCTTTGCGCGTCCCTGCTTGGTCAGGTTTATAAAACATTTTACCACAACAGTTGTGCAACACTTTGTATAACCGACCCAGCATATCAGCAAAATTGGCAGACGCCGAAGGCGACAGAACTGGCTTTGTGAGGTTACCTTAGGAGGTCCTGATGGGTGAAAACAAGTTTGTTTGGAGTTTGTAAGCTGTAGCTGAATGTACAAGACTTTCTTTTTATACTCTTGAAAGCATGTGCTCAACAGGTCACCATGACTCTCCTTAACATAGGTGACTTGTTTTCGAGTTGGAGTTGTATGTACATGTATGTTGTAGGTTAGGATGGACAATGTTCATGTAGCTGAAAATCTTTTGTTACCTTTTAGTGTATTATCTATCTCCTGCCTAAAAAAGTGTCTTCTTTTAGTCGTGCAATATCGGATCGGCACCTCAGATCGGTCCAATCCCGACTCTAATGGATGTGTGGCGTGTTTGCAGCTGATGTAATCCAGTTCTTTCTTGGTTCGGGCTATCGACCCACAGGAGAACTGTCTGATGGAGAAGACACATTTCCATGTTTATCTTCCCCACTTTGCAAGTCTATTTTGCTCCTGTGACATCGTCACCCCCCCTGCTGCTTCCTGCGTCTGTCCCATAGTTACCATAACAACTGTCACCAGGACGCCGGCCCCCTCATAGTTGTGACAGTTTACTCCTCCAGGTTTGACATCCCCTTTTTTCCTCCTGTTCTTCTTCTTCCTCCCCTGTTTTCTCCTATTCACACTCTTATCTTTATGCTTTTGTCTCTTCTCTTCAACTAATTAGTGTAACTTTGTCCTCCTTATAGCTTTATGTTTTTAATCCTTGCATACACTAATAATTTAATTATTAGTTCTAAAGCATGTAAAAGAAAATCTACTTTCAACCAGCTGCTACAAAGTTTCTCCATTCATGTGACTGGTTCAGCACACACTGAGCAAACACTGAACAAAGAAAGGGATGACAGAGTGGGTGTGAGTTTAATAAACACGTCACAGGACTATTAAACAGAAAATATGTCAATACCGATGTACAGATGGAGTGTAGAATTAATCGGCAAAACTTGTCGTTGTTGTTATTGATCACAGAAATGATTCATTCTTGATATATTTTTAGGTGAAATTCACTGTTGAGCTACTCTGTGCAACTTAGTGAAAAATCTCTGATGTACATGAATTTTTTTTTTAACTTTTAATTTGCTTTTTTGACTGCATGAACTGATGAATAATGTGTCTTCTTTCTGGAGAAGTTTGGGTTGTTATGGTGATCACATCACTGGTACCACATAAAACACACATACAGTTGGGATATTACACTTTCAGCGTGGTATTTTTAAAAAAGTGTCATTTGGAGTCATTACATGAGTTTAAATGCCCATGAAAATAACTATTTGTGCTTTAATTTAGCAGTTTTTATTAGTATGCTTCCCCTATGTAAAAGTGAAGTGAAATTTATTTTGGTCAACAACAACAACACAGATTATCATTTTACATAAAAGTACTCAATCAAAAGTACACACATAATAATTTAAATATATACCGTAGTTTTCGGGTCATAAGCCGCTACTTTTTTCCCACACTGTGAACACTGCGGCTTATACTGACGTGCGGCTAATGCATTTTTTTTTTCATGCGGCCAAAAACATTTTGCCTGGTAACAGCAGACCAATAAAATTGGTAAGTAGTATATATACGGTATATATTTTTTACCGGTTGTTAAGAGACGTTGTAATGTTGTTTGTGCACTGTTCCGTAAAAAAACCATAAGCAACGTAATTTGTGTGTTACTGATACATACATACATACATACTACACTGTTCGAGGAAAAGAAGCATTTGCAGTATGTATTTTTGTATGTTACCATAACGTTTATGTTGCCATGTTTATGTTACCTTACGGATTAAATTAAACGTTAAAAATCCTCACGTGTAATATTTCTGTGTAAATATCTCATATTACGAGTGAAACGCATACGGCTTAAAATCCAGTGCGGCCTGTACAAGTACAAAATTGATTTTCTTTCTAAAATTAGAGCATGCGGCTTTTAATCAGGTGCGCTCTGTAGTCCGGGAATTACGGTAATTTATTGTAAAAAATAAATATTGCTTGAGAGAGATGGAAAGTCAGTTTTCATAGCATACCAAAGAGAGGCAGATGGGGAGAGAGGCTGTTGTTAATAGGCAGGTATATAACGACATTTCAGTATTTGTTTCGGTGGAAACATGTTTGGTAGAGACAACAAGCAAAAGTCTCTTCAGATTTTCTTTTTTAAAGCTTCAGAACAGCCTCTGGGTCAAGATTGGATATTAACACAAATGAATGAACAAGACTGGTTTAAAGCAGTATTGTATTTGCAGGTTTTTACGTGCTGGATTTGTGATAATTAGACCTTTTCTTCTGGCCACTGTGATAGTTTCACTAGTTACATTTTCAGGTCACTCGAAGGTAGGGCTGCTCGATTATGGCAAAAATGATAATCACGATTATTTTCACTGAAATTGAGATCTCGATTATTTGACGATATTTATTTAACAATAACAATGTATTGAATAATGACTTTAAAGATTGTCAAAAAATAATATAAAATAGTGTGCAAATACTGATAACAGTGCAAATGTTGCAATATAAAAAATAAATGAAAAATGTAAACATCTATGTTTAGTGAACTTTGCAGTGTTGCTCTGTGGTGCAGCTACGACACTGTAGCAAAGTTTACACATTATGTCTACTTGTTCCACGTCTGACTCCGCGAACCCATAATGTTTCCACACCACTGAAGTTTTTTTTACCTCTCTTTTCAACCAACGGTAGTCACTCTCCTCTCCAAATAACTTCTGCTTAGCTTTCCGAGCTTCCCTTGGGTCCTCTTAATTGTTGTGACACGTGTTCAAAATGCAGAGAGGTGCGCTCGATTTGCCACACGGAGCAGCGCGAGAGTAAAGCATGAGGGAGGTGCTAATAATCGGCTCAGTCATTTTTAATGATCGTTGAAAGCCCAGATCATAATCTAGATTAAAATTTGATTAATTGAGCAGCCCTACTCGAAGGTTCGTCTCATTTACTTGAGCCCTACCAATTTCTATATTTCTATAGCCGCAGCTCACAGTGTAGTCACACAAAGAAGGGAAGACTGAAAAGTTTGGTCACAGAGATCCTATGATATGGATTTTATGATTTAAAAAAATGAAGTGACAAAAGATGTCACTATCATATCAATCTATCTATATTCTTATAAAACCCTGTTTATAGGCGTAAGCACGATTTGTATAGCACCAGCATAAAATCTTTTATGTAAAATCCATAAATATAGTTTTGAAAAGCACTTTTAATCAGTGCAATTCTTTCATTACTACCTTTTGGGTAAAATGCTTGGGCTGTTAAAAACAGGGCTTAATGAAGAAAAAGGAAGCATGCTGACCTAGAAAACTAGGAATATATGCACATGAAAACCCAAGAAAGAGAAGAGAAGAAGGTTAAAAAAAAGTATCTACAGAGGCCATTCTTCAAAAAGTGACATTGAGAAATGGACCTGGGGAGGTGGGACCACTATTCTAAAATAAAATCACCATCTTCAGCAGCATGGCGCTGCAGGGATACCTGTTCTGGGTCAGGGTGTGTGTGTGTGTACGCGCGCGCACGCACGTCCGCTCATGTGTTTTTTGAGTCTGTGTGTGAACAGATTGCGGTGTGTGCGCTGCATGTTGTTAGCTCTGTTGGCAGTTCTGATGAAGCTGTCATGAGGTTTAGTCACATCTTTCATAAGACTTGCACACACACACCAGAGAGCAGGGGAGTAATAGTCTGTTAATTAGCCTGTTGCTCCCCTGCATGTGTGTAGGCGTTGCTAAGCAGAGCACGCTCCCCGTCGCTGTAGTTCAAACTGAAGAAAAAGAGGTAAACGTGTTTCTTTGCGGCGATTGTTGCAGACACCTGGTGGTTTAATCGGCTACCTGATGCAACACATTGCCTGTTTTTTTTTGCCCACGCTAGATAAGTTACGCATCAGGTAGCTTTTTTTGTAAGATGGACTGTGACTGTAGGTTTTCATTTCCAACGTCCGGAGAGAAAAACAATGGTACAGAGGGGAAAAAACAGCTTACAATACGGGCAGCTTTGGCTAAATCATGAGTCTAACATGCTATACTGGAAATCAGAGAATCATCACAAAGCTCAAATTAAGATTTTTAGCCTCATTTTATTTTATGTTATTAAACCAATATCAGCTTGCTAGCTTGCCTGGTCAGCATGATGTTATCATATGTCACATCTGTTGACTCTATTCAAGGTTATACACCTATTTAAATGAAACTAGCTGTCACAAAGCTGATGATACATGCAAAAAAGATCATTACTAACATGTCTGGTTCTTTGTAACTGCAGTTATTTTTTTAATTGTCACATTCAGGTAGCATCCTATACAGTGGTGTTGAGGCTACTCACCATTACACTATTACAGTACAATTATTCTTTCAAACTGGTGGATCATCCCCTTTTAAAGATGTTAGATGTTCATTTTGCAGCATTAGCAAAGCAATAACAATAAATCACTGGTTACATAAAGTTGCTTGTATATAAATACATGCATTTCCCTCTGTAGTTGAGTAAACTGTAATACAGGGCTTGGATTTTGTTGAAACTAAACCATGATTAAATTATGTTGTAGGATTAAAAGTAAGCAGTTGAAACAAACATTTGTCAGCAAGAGAATGAGCACAATATCTGCAGGAGGAGAAAGGGGGGGGGGGGGGAAATGAAATTACATTTCATAACATCAAGTGTGTGTGTGTGTGTGTGTGTGTGTGTGTGTGTGTGTGTGTGTGTGTGTTTGTGAGACCTGATTAAGGACAGTACAGAATGAAGTGTAGGAGGTGATACAGTAACACCAGCTGGTCTACATACTGACACACCAGACTGTGTGTGTGTGTGTGTGTGTGTGTGTGTGTGTGTGTGTGTGTGTGTGTGTGTGTGTGTGTGTGTGTGTGTGTGTGTCAAAGAGAGAAACAGACTTTGTGCGTGAGCAGACTTGAGATCAGATAACAGACTGGCTTGATGTCAAACTGATTATAAGTTACAATAGCTCATTAGCAAAACCACCTGCATGTTTGTTTTGAATTACGTGTTAGCTGTGGTCCCCGAGCTGCTATAATCTGAACGCATGTTCAGAAAAACTCATCCCTTTTTAGTCAAGAGTGCAGAATCCAAAGATTGGAGACTGATATCAGGGGTTCATGTATCTTCTAATCAGAGATGGGCAGTAACACGTTACTGTAATCCGATTACTTTTTTTCAAGTAACGAGTAAAGTAAGGGATTACTATTGCAAAAACGGTAATTAGATTATGGTGACTTTCACGTAGGAACGCTGCGTTACTGCGTTACTAAAACCGTGATTTTTTTTTGCGAGAATGTCTCATGACAGTGACGTAAGCGAGTGCGACGTTCGTGACAACAGCTGTCTGCAGATCAACAGTGGATAATATATCGAGTGCAGGAGAGAGTATGAGCGTGCAGCGTTTAAAGCGTGGAAGTACTGACCTTACTTTAAGTTTGATTCCATAAAAAGTGACAAAAACATTAGCGTCCATTGTGCGTGGGAAGAAAACTTCTTTTTCCAGCGAAAAAACCCCCTAAACTTCCAAGCAAGCACCGAGTGCGCTACCACGTAATGGGAAACTCACAGAGAAATTCTTCCACTGACCGCCGCGGCACACCTGCACCAGGGTTAACCTCCGCCTACCCTGCTCCTGCTTTACAGGTGAAAATAGAGCAAAAGGGTCTGAGCGCTGAGTCTTTGACTTTATTTATTTTCTGCTGTGTTTTACTTGCATCTATTTGAAAGAGTGAGTGTAAACACACAAAAAAACAATTATTTTATGTGCTGGAATGTGCAGAAAATGGGTTTAAATATTAAACAAATTTCTTCCAGTCAGAGAATGTTGCATATAATTACATTTTTGCTTGATGCATAAAGTTAAAAGATTAAAACTAATAAAACAAGTTTTAAAAAGAGACTTTTCCATTTGATTAAATTTTGTATGATGGATTACGTAGAAAAAGTAGAATTGGGCTGAAAGATCTATCGCTTTATCACCTATTCAGGTTGTAAATCGTGTTTTTAAAAAGTAACTAAGTAACTAAGTAATTAATTACTTTTGAAAATAAGTAATTAGTAAAGTAACGGGATTACTTTTTGGGGGAAGTAATCAGTAATTAGTTACTTAGTTAAGGGGCGACCGTGGCTCAGGGGGTTGGGAAGCGTATCTGTAAACGGAAGGTCGCCGGTTCGATCCCTGGGCTCTCTGTCCTGGTTGTTGTGTCCTTGGGCAAGACACTTTACCCTACTGGTGATGGCCAGAGGGGCCGATGGCGCGATATGGCAGCCTCGCCTCTGTCAGTCTGCCCCAGGGCAGCTGTGGCTACAACTGTAGCTGCCTCCACCAGTGTGTGAGAGTGAATGAATAGTGGCATTGTAAAGCGCTTTGGGTGCCTTGAAAAGCGTTATATAAATCCAATCCATTATTATCATTACTTCTTTCAAGTAACTTGACCAACACTGCTCGTAATAAATAAATAGGAAAAAGGAAAAAGTAACAAAGAAATAACAAACCATATATTTCTGACAATTTATGTTCAAGGTCCTGAAATTAGACATTTAAGAAAAAAAAACCCATCATGGCTTTTTGCTGCTCTAAAATCTTAATTTTGCCCTAAATTTCCAGTTCAAAATGGTTTCTCTGTGAAGTCAAAGCTTTGTTGTGCTGAGATGTGGGTTTCAACTAAACTAACCTTTTTAAACTCAGGCTATTCAAGGAGAGATGGCAGGCAGGTCACAGCTTTCAGGCAGTAAACACATGCTGGAAATCTCTTCTGTAATTGGGCTTTCTGGTCGTGGTTCAAGTCTGACTAATAAATTATAAGGGTGTTGAATAAATCCATCTGTGCCAAAGTTAGTCTTTGCATTAGTAAGAAGACTGATTTGACTTGATAGCATTTACAGCACATAATAAAAATGTGGACTTTGTTGTGTAATTGCAGCTATTGCTCGACATCCAGCGTTAGTAGAGCTGGCATATCAAAGAATGAGATGAGAAGGCATTGGACAGCGAGAAAGAGGGGAATCAGATTTCCATCAAGATCTTGTACTGATGATGGAAGAGTTTGTCAGCTGTGTAAAGTCTTCTCCAGAAGGTCTCTAAATTCTAAATGTGTTGATGGACATGATGTCTGGTATGACATGCCCCGAACACCTCTCCCAGGAGGCATCCTAATCAGATGCCCAAACCACCTCAGCTTTCTTTTTTCGATGTGGAAGATCAGCAGCCCTCCAAAATTTCCACTGATGGAAAAAACCTGGGTGTATTGAATGACCAGCTTTTTCCTGAATGAAAAAGCAGGGAAGCAAAAATCCATTGATGGAAAAACCTGCTCATTCAGTATATTCAAGATGTCAGCTGACCTCATTTTTTGGGCACATAACATTACAAAAGCTTGACCTCACCAACTGAAGCTAACCCAGAAACAAAACACTGCTCTCGCAGGCTTGTAGGCGGGGCAGTAGGAATGATGGGTGCCTCAGGCCACATTAAGTTTTCCCTTTGCCACTGACTCCTATCTTTATGCTCCTTATCAAAGTGAAGCTGTTTTTCGGATTAGCCTCCCTGATAAGCGGTTTTCTGAAGGCTACACAGCTGTTTGGTACCAATCTCTTCACATTGTGTGTGGAAATGCTTCTACTTTTTCTATTAAACATAGGCATAAATTCTACTGCTGATTATTTACAATTTATTTTATATCTTATTAGTATTGATATATTATTTACGATTATATATCTCCGATCATGATCATTCAGATCATCGAATGATCTGAAAGATGGTTGTTCACTGCTATCCTTCCAGGTTTTAATAATATATTGGACAGTCCCAATTTTCGAAGTTACAGCAATCTCAATCGTTGTTTACTTTGCTTAATCTAGACCGATTATTTCTAAAACAGAGTAACATGTCGTGTGCAACCACAGGAAACGTCTTCCATATCAACTTCATCAGTAAGGGTTAAATAACAAGGTGCCAGCTGAAACTTTAAATAATCACATATTCAGTGTAAGGCTTTTACCTAATTTAGTTACATCCAGTTGTGACTTTTTTTGCCTGATACATCTTTGGATTTAATAATTTTCACACATATCTAAACCATGTAACGTCTCACTTATTTACAAAATTGGAAATAAGCTGTCATGGCTTCATCAAAGATGAGGATTTCCTGGTGTTTTTACATTATAAATGACCAGAGTGCCATAAGAGGGCAATTTAGGAATTTAGTAAGTCTTGGTTAAATTAAAAGAAAGACCAAAATGAAATGTCTTTGTAACTTTTTAGGCCGGCACGTGTTTTCAGAACCACTCCAGTGTGTTTTTGCATTGATTCTACATGTCTCCCTTGTTTGGTGGGAGATGATGGTGATAAGAGTTTTTTTTCTTGTCCTTTCGAAACAACAGCTGACAAAACAGTCTAAGCACCAGGTCCCTTTGGTCCCTGTTCAAAGTTCCTCCAATCTTTTTAAGCTGATGTGAATTCATTCATCGTTAGATAAATTGAGTAGTTCCCGTGTGGCTACTGAACTATTCTTGTTTTACCAAGTATCATTTTAATGAATTAACAAATTTCATATTTTAATTTTAAAGTCTGAACCAAACCAGATCTAATCCTTGAGTGTAACATAGCCTAAACAGCCCCTTGGAGGAGGTAATCAGAATCAGAATCAGAATACTTTATTCATCCCGAGAGAAATGATGGAGAATTAATCGTTCTTTTATATTCCTCAGCAGGATTGATCCCTCTAGTCACAGGTCCCTCTCTCCAACCTTAAAGAGTCCACTACGCTCAAAAATTAAAGTTCATAGACATGCTGCATAACCGTGTCTAAAGGCAAAAGTGTAAATTGCCGCAATTAAAAGAAGTGCAATCACAGCCTCTTCATGGCTATGTCTAACTGCTCTGATTTCACCCCAGGATTCTGATTTGAAGTGTGGTTATTCTTGAGCCAAACTTGAGATCTTTAGTTTAGTTTTTCTTTTTTATGTTTTGGGTTTTTTTGCACTATGATGTTTCAAATATATGCAAAGGCTTTTGGGCACATCATGTGTTTCAACATATTTTTTTAACTAAATTCTTTGTGACATGTCTAACAGCACAGTTCTTGTGTCAAATTTTAGCTTTTTTTTTTTTTAGATCATCTCATCCACTTATGGGTGATGATAATGAAAGGATATGCATTGCAATATCTTTTCATGTCATGTATCTGTGGCAACTTTGTACAAAGGAAAGGTTTAGCCAGTTTATCAGTGTTTGGCTCAATAATAAAAAGCCATTTCCGACTTGAATCTATTTGTTGTTAGTTGACCATAGTCTACCAATAGCATCATCAGGTCTCTGAAATGGCCCAAACCAAGTTTGTTGTTCAAATAAATGTTTATATTAATCTGCCAATCAAGTCACAGAAACCTTTACGGTTTGCTAGGTTGTTAACGTCAGGGCTACTTTACGACCAATGTAGCCAACCATTTTGCAGCAGCATGACACCACACCACACCATTTAGAATAGAATAAAAAGCCTTTATTTTGTCAACGTACGTGTGGACAAACAAAAATAATGTCATAGTCTTTAGCAATATTTGACAATGTCCTGAGTGGTGAGAGTGCAGATCTAGAGTTCAGTACTTTGATGTCATTGTGATAGAAGCTTTTCTGTAATGTGAAGGTGTGGAGTGCCAGGTTCCTGTTGGAGCACCTTTATGACAGTTTACAGTCTTTATCCCTGTAGGCAGACTCATTTCCTTTGTGTATTAATCTTGTGGTGTCAACTGAAAACACAATGACTAAGTTGATTTTGTCGGTTGGTTGGCTGCGATTAGAGAAGTGGGCCTAGGGTGCATCCCTGAGGAGCACCTGTGCTATATGTCAGAGTAGGGAAGTGATGGGTCCCCAGTCTAGCAGACTGTGGTCAGATTTGTTAAGAAGTCACTGTTGCAACCTCTGGTGGGCCTGTGGCTTCTGAAGAAGATTCTGTCTGCTGTGATCTTCGTCTCATCCTAATTAGCTTTTGTTGCAACATGATGTCTGCTTCTCAGATATGTTGACTGGTTCTTAAAAGGAACCAAAATAGAACTGACTTTGCTCCAACTCTGAATAACAGGTAAATGGGAGACACTGATTACATTGAAAGTTTAGGTACTGCAGGCTGTGCTGATTACATCAGTAAAGCAGATAAGTGGATATCTCTACATGGCTAGCAATCATATGCATATGAGCCTGCATATGCACCTGCCTCATAAGCCATTTTCACACAAGACCTTTTGGCAGTCTCAGGGCTGGACATTTTTTCACACATTTTCCTTTCTGTAATATAACTCAGAGTAGGAAATGGTTCACTTCAGGCACACTCCCACTACTGGAAATACTCCATGTGGCTTAGAAAAGGTGAGTTTTCAGAATAGAGCATGCAGGAACTACACATGATGCACATATGCGAGCAGTAAATGGAGGAAATTATTTGTTGCACCATTCTCAGATGACATCACACAGATTTGCTACTAGGTCAACTGAAACTAAACTAAAACTAGGGTAAAGAAACATTTAAATTAACCAAAATAAAATAAAATAAAATAAAATAGAGTTTTGAAAATAGCTGATCCAGAACATATTGTGTACTCGCAAAATAAATGAAGTAAAAAATCATCTCGCTTATGTGATCTACCTTTAAAAAATGCTGTGATTATTTTAAGACCCATTCTGAGCTTTTGAAAAATTTGTCTCTATCAAATGTCCTAATGAAGCCGACAGAAGAAGAAGAAAGACTAGCTAACGTCTGATTAGACTTCAACGGGCATTTTCTTTCTTGAATCCACCTCGGTTGGTTGACGCACACAAGAGTTTTGACTTTCAGCATGTGTATAAAAATGGTGATAGAGCAGTGTTTATGCAAAAAAAAAAATCGGTGTGGATATAGACGTCAAATGCATGCAGTTATCTTCTTTGTTGACTCTGGGACTCTAATCTTTTAACAGCTATAATCTTCCCCTGTTAGCAGAAGCTTGTGATTTCTCTCAATCTTTCTTAAACTTGGTGCTGTTTACTGTGCAACAACGCTGTCTCCAGACTTTGCACTGAACACACATGCATTTAGTGTGAGACTATAATATTGGGTGGATTTAAAAAGGCTGCTTTTCTTCTTCTGTTATGTAAAATGGGTCATGCAGTGTAACATTATGGCATAACAAGGTGGTTGATATATTTATTTATTTATTTATTTATTGTTAAAAGCGTTTAGAATATATCCTCCAGTCTAATTTCCTGCTGATCAAACTACTCGGGAATAAAAAAAAAAAAAAGATTATCTGCCAATCTGCTTTCATGATCGACATAAATACAACGCCTTAAATGGTTCATGACATCAATCCAACGTATATCATTCGATTTTCCAAACACACAAAGGATCTCAGTTTTTCATCTAGCTCCTGGCCAAACAGAATATGAAGATGGAAAACAGCGAGGCACAAATGCCTCTCTCTCTCCTCCCTCTGTTGGTCAATCTGGATTATGTAAACAGGGAAGTGCAAGCTCGGGTAGATACCGTAACTGTGGTAGTGTGGCAAAGGTGACCGTGTGCGAGCGCGAGCGTACTCGTTTGTTCCCAGGCAGTCCTGGCTTCACGTTCCAGCTGTCACTACCTGCTCTTTCTCTCCTCCCCCACCTCGCTATTTCCAATTCTGCTGCCCCTCCCCCCCAGACTTCCTTACAATGTGGGTTAGTATGTGTAACCATGTGACTGGGCTATGACCTTTCACCTTATGTGTGTGTGATCTGTGAAGGGTAATCCCACACGACCTCTTCCCTTTCTTTTCGTCACGCTCTTCCACTTTTCTTGTCCTTTAATTACACATCTAGCCATTTTCTATTCCATCCCTTCTTTCTTGTCCTCCACCCTGTCAGGCTTGTGTTTTTCTTCCCCCACCTCCATGGTTCTTACTTCTCTCCACAGTTCGTCTCATCTGCACTGACAGTGTTTGCATTTATGTGTCACTGAAATTTACCATTTGTTGCAGTTGCGGTGTTTACGATGTGTTTATTAGTGTTAATGATGTGCGATGCTGCCCCGAGGAGCCAAAAAAAAAGAATTTTCCAAACAGAAAGTTGTACCACATGACTTTATTCATCTCCTTGTTTCAGCTTTGCATCTTGCAGCCATAGTTTGACTCCAGCATCACCCTCTCTATCGGTTCATATTGATCGCCTCCCCTCTCTGTCCACAATCATAAATCAGGCTGAAGTGGATTTGTGATTATATGTTACCGTTTTAGCTTGTCAGATCTGTATTTACACATTTATTACTACTAAACTAGGCGCCAGTCTATCCCAACCAATAAACAAATTCATATTCGATCGTATAAAATGTGTGCTTTTTGGACACCGAGAGAGATCCTCCAATCTAATGTTTCTGACATCAGTTTTGAAGGATTTCATTTTCATTGGGGCAAAACAGAATCAGCACAATAAAAACTGCCATAAACTATCAGATCGTTCACTCCTCCTCTTCCCCCTTTCCCGATCTCTCATCCTCTTCTTTTCCTCTCATCTTCTCCTCTCTGTCCATCTCTTCCTGGTTGAACCCCATTACCCTTGTTACCTAAGGCAGCTTTCCTTGAGTGGGTGTGTCCTGCTGACATCACACACTGGCTCCTGTGTCGGTTGGCTGGGGGAGGGGAGAAGCAGAGAGAGGCGGGAGGAGGTAGACCGGAAAAGCTGCGCAGTGGCGTTGCGGGGGTGTTTCTACGTACGGCGGTCAGGGGCAGTTTTCAACGACTCATTGTTTTGTAATTGTCCCGATGGTCTTCTGTCCTCAGTGGAGCGCCGGTAAAGCTGCGCGACGAGGCTAGGTGTTGGGTGACTCACACACACACGCGCGCACACATAGACAGACACCTACACACACTTTGACACGCTCGGTTCAGACAGAACAGAGGAAGTGTGTAAACTGTATGAAGAAGGAGCACACACACAGATTGGAATAAGTTTCTGAGAGTGATAAGGAGGAGGCATGAATCTCTCACCAGACTAGGATACAGAAAGTTGCAGCCACATGACATGGGTGAGTAGCTGAAACCTTTTGACTGACTGGTTCAGTGTGAGATTCCTTCTACCGCTTTCTCTCTCTGGTCTCGTCCCCACACGTGTGTTTTGTTCTGTAATCTCTCAGTCAGCCCAGTAATATCTCCTGCTCTGTCTTTTTATCAGTACGAATGCAGACACATTCTATCATACTGACCTATATGTGGTGCCGTGCCAAGTCTTTAGCTGGGCTGTTGAGGCAGAGCAGAGCTCAGAGGTTTCATAAGGCATGTTGTGAAATAGACACAGGGGTTGTCCTTGTTCCTGTTCCTGCCCCCCAAAAAAGTATCTTTGCCTCAAGTTTCAAGGACTTCTGTGTCATTTTATTTATGTAAGACTTTCTTCTTGTTTCTGATTCACTTTTTTTTTTCTTGAGGTTGATGTAAAAGTGTCTCGTCCCAAATCAGTTTTTGTAAAGTATAAGTAGCTTCCAGTCTTTGGGGTAATAGAATAGAATTCAACTTTATTGTCATTGCACATGCACAGGTGCAGGGCAACGAAATGCAGTTTGCATCCATCCAGAAGTGCTTTAGTGATATAGATATATTACAATATATATTAGCAATAATATAGATATGTAAGTAGGGCTGGGCCATATCATACGGTTCATGGTAATACCGGTATAATTTTGGGCAACGATAGAAAAATGAAATATCGCGATAGAATATGGGTAAAACGCGCATGCGCAGCGCCTTTGTTTTCATACGCACATGTCGGAAAAAGCATGGCGGCGAAAGCAAATCGTTGAATGAAACGCAACTTCAGTGGTGTGGAACTGGTTTAGCTTTCGTCCGTCAGATACACAACAAAGCACTATTTTTGGTAGAGCATGCTAGCGGGCCGTCGTTATTACCGTGTTTTTTGGAAAATACGGCACACTTAAAATCAATCCTTTGTCAAGCACCCTTGGCCACTGTACTAGTGTATTTCCATTGTGGGGGTGTTTACTGTAGGGGGGAGGAGACCAGAGGTTATAACTGTAACTGTTGTGTGGAGTTCTAGAGATCAGCCTTTAGAATAGGACTGCAGTGTGCTGATCTCCAGATGCATCTGTAAGAATAATGGGTAATAAAAGGATTGTGTAAAACATGGAAACATCTCAGCGTGATCTCTACCAGGACCAAAAGAATCGCAGAGACCGGCGTTGTCTCAACAATTGTCAGCAAGGAATTTGCATTTGCACTGTTAAATTTTTATATAACTTTAATTCACATAAAACAGCTGCTTGTTTAAGTGAAAATACATTGATGTTTTGTTTTGTTTTTTTGCACTAATAAAGTTGTGGAGTTGTAAAGTATTTTGTCCAGTGTCAGTTATATCGTCAGTTATATCGTTATCACAAATTTTCAAATGTATATCGTGATAAATATTTTTGGTCATATCGCCCTGCTCTAGTAATAAGCCATCTAATCCAGGATGAAGGGCTTCCTGTAAGTTTTTATAACAGTGTTCCCTCAGGTCTGTTAAAAAAATGTAACAAATTGGATTCATTAGCTGTAGAAAGGGTTAGGGTTAGGGTGTTAGGGGTTAGGGTTAGGGGTTAGTAGAGTAAACATTTGCTTGTTTACTCTACTCCATATGAATAGATATGAGTTTGCCACTCAGTGATTTCAACAGTGTTTCAGATCCACAAATAAACTTCTCATATGTTTCAGTGTGCGTTTAAAAATGTGTGGAAGGTAAAACGACACATTTCGAAGGCGTTCTATTACTGAGGTCACTCTTAGTATAACAGTAAACAATCGGTTTTAAGTATTGGACTGTCTTTATAAAATACGTGTGATATAATGTGTAACAGTTTTGAGTTTCTTAACAGAAACCGCATATAAAGTAATAATGACGATCTTATAACACATGTAAGGGTTCTGATGGATGATGTGAGCTTTGATCTTATTTTGAAGGCGTTTCAGAGATGCTCACTCATGCAGAGGCATTCCTCTACGCTCTCTATTCTGTCACACACACACACAGTGGGGTCACCACGGAATCCCGACTCTGTCACTTGTCCAGCACTTAAAACAATCTCACGTGGGAGCGGGGAGATGCCTTTGAACGGGTGTTGTTTTTGTGTGGAACTGTGTGAAGTTAATGGTTCACTAAAGTATTTATTTAGTCTTCAGTGGCTTCAGATCTGTTATAAACAGGTGGGATTTCCAAAACTTTAGCACAGATTTAAAAAGAACTGTTGATTATTTGAATTTATTGACTGAATACTATTAGAATATTCAGTCAGTGAAGTTAATTTCACTAATTTCCATGTTTCCTTCAGTATACTACAGCAGCGGTCCCCAACCCCCGGGCCTCGGACCGGTACCGGTCCGTGAGTCGTTTGGTACCGGGCCGCGAGAGTTGAAATGTATAGTTTTCAGGGTTTTTATCGGTTTTCAGCGTTATTCTGTTATCGTTTTTATCGTTTACTTGGTTTTCCTGGGTCTTTGCACGTGTGTTATGAATAAATCTTCTTTTTTTCGGTACCGGTACTAGTTTTATTTTATTGTATTTATCCGCGACACCTTAAAGGCCGGTCCGTGAAAATATTGTTGGGCATAAACCGGTCCGTGGTGCAAAAAAGGTTGGGGACCGCTGTACTACAGCATCAGTCAGCGCTTAGTATATAAATAGGTGTATTTTGATGGTACACATTAAAAATAGAGCGCAATGAAAATAAACATATTCTCTTATAAATTTGCAGCAGTTTACTTCAGCATTGCTCTCTCACCTTATTTTGAAACACCTTTATTGTGCATTGCCTCGATATTTTTTATGTCCAATCATATCTCTCCATGATGTATTCCTCAAGATCGGGGATGTCAATCATAAGGCTTGGATGCCAGAATCCAATCCAGCCCATTGGATTCTTTTGGAAAATGAAGGAGGGCATATTTTTACTTTTTAGTGTATTTTAATAAGTTTTGCACCTTATGGGGGATAAAGACCTCCCCACTGACTGTTCATACTATACAAAAAGTAATTAAGTAATAGATAAACAATTAAATAGTTAGTTAGTTGCTGTGCTTTCTATATTGACTTTAGAATTTATTTATTTTTAACAAGGAGTCAAAAAAAATTGACATTTTCTATGAATTAACGGAAACTTTCTGTTTTCTAACTACAGGATCACGTGAGTGACCAGGATACAGGATATTGTTCTGTAAATTTAAACATTTATTTCTTACAATTTAAGCCCAAAGAGTCATGCTGACAGATTTCTGTTATTTACTACAACAGCTTTTTTTTGTCGTGTGGAAAAACTGAGACGCATTGTTGAAATTGCATTATTTCTTATATTATGATATTTCAGGGGATTAAATGTGTAAACTTCTTTTCACTGACAGAAACTGGTTTTTCACCAGTCTGCCCCACTTAGGATCAAACTAAGCTATGAGTTTGTGACCCACAAAGTAAACTGATATAGAATTAGAGATCAGTAAAATTAGACTGATCTCGAGGGATCTGTTTAGTGCAGGAAAGCCAAATGATGCATCAGAACGTCTCCTTTATGTGAGTGCACCTTGGGCCTTGAAGTGCGGTAAAAGTTATAATGGCCATTATCACTCACTAGGTGTTTAAAGTTTGAGAGTCTGTGAAAGTCACTTTGTTGTAATGCGTGTTAATCCTCTGACGTGTGGTTGTGTGTACATGTATGTGTAATTTGATCTTTGAGGCAACAACTTTTACAAGCCTTGCTGAGATGTTGTAACGCCTTTAATCATCAACGAACACTTAAATGGTTCCTGCTTCTGTGTATGCTTTGTATTCCTGACTCTGTTTATGGGGGAGTGGTTTAATATGACAGTTTTTTTGTTTTTTTTTTAGCTTTAGTTGAGCGAGGGGAGGAGATTGAAGGGTGGTAGGAGTCCCCCCTCAGCAGGGCCCCAGCTCCAGCATGAAGGGTTATGTAAGTTTTCAGCTGCCAGCCTTCCTAGCTGCCTCTGCCTCACATTCACATAGTTATTGACCAGAAAGGAGCACACAGTGGTGGACCAGTAGTCAGAGAGTCAGTCAGTCACTGAGGTAGTCAATTTAAAGCCCACCTAAGTGTAAAGCCAGGCTAAGAGGAGGGAAGATCCACCTCCTCCTTACTTCTTTTTAAAAGTTTTTTTTCCTTGAAAGGGGAAGCAATTTTGAGAGTGTGACAGGGAGGCAGAGGACACCAGCTTTTCCTCTGTTTCTGATAACCATGCTGCTTCTGGATGAATCGGAATCATTTGCAGGTGGGTGACATAATTCGCCTGAACCGTGTTGAGGTTGTGGAAGCGATTCATCTTTGGGGAGAAAGTTAGAAAGAAATGAGGGGAAAATATGGAGGTGCGTAAATGTTGTATGCGCTATGAATGCTTTAAGAACAGGAAGAAAACGCCACACAGAGAGCTTCACGCGTACGCTGAAGTTTATCTGATGAGATAACGAACAGTGTTACTTGGCTGCAGAGGCGCTTCCTTTCTGCATCCTGTTTCAGGAGAGGCAGCATGAAGAGAAGCCAGAGAAGAGGTGCACGGAGGGGGAAAATGAGTTAGAAGCTGCAAGATGATGAGAAATGGGGAACTTTGATGTTATAAAACCAGCTAAGAATTGACTAGAATGTGCAGCAGTTGTTGATTGAGGGTCGTTAAGTTACTTAACATTGTTGTGTAACACTGGATCTATACCTCCTTAGGCGTGTGCAGTCTATCTGAGCACGCTTTCTATTTACTTTTCTGGTTTCATCTCTTTTTCTCTTCTCAGTCACCGTCTACAATCGCTGCTCTCTCTCTGCTCGATTCGTCCCATTTTTCTTATCTTCCTTCCATCTTTCAGCCGGTCTTTCTCCCACTCGTGTCCACTGCCTCTCTCTCTGTTGTCATCTCAGTTCCTGCCTCCGATTGGCTGTCTCTACGGTTACCTAAACCAATGCCAGTGCTGTGATTGGCGGACGGGGGTAGGATCGGGCCATGCTGGAAGTGTGAGCATGTGGAGGCAGGAAAACATATGGTTCAGCAGACCAGTGGGTTAGGGGGGTAAACGGCTGTAGCTGGAATGAATGAAAATGAAGGCTCTGAGTTCGTTCACATTTCTTCATCTGTTTATCCAGCAAACACAAGATAATCAGAAACTTCAAATCTTGTGTTAGATCAACTTTAATAGTTTGTTTTCAGTCAGATCAGGATTTTAAGTCTTAAATTTGTCTTAATTTGAAGCTGTCTTCACTGAATTTAGATGTACAGTGCAATGATTTGTGAGTCTTGTTGCACATGCGCTCAGTTTAAAGTTGACTCACAGATATTAAAAACATGTGATCGTGTGGATGAAGTAGGATCCAGAGTGGCCCTAAAATCATATTCAGATTGTCCTTGTTCTGCTTTTTATTAGTTTTTTAAGATCCATGTACATTTGCAAACAGTGAACGGAAATCTTGGTCCGGACGTCTTTGCACGTATGCCAAAACTTCCGATAAATTAGACACTGCCCTCCAGGGGCACTTTAGGCAAACAATGGCTTCCCGCAGTGTGCCCAATAGAAATGTAACTATTCAAGGTAAAGTTATGCGTCACGTCAGTCATTGTTTCATTTTATGCCCAATGTTCTGCAGTAAAAAGACAAAACAGTGCAGCTGCAGGGATTTTTACACGTTTTAACAGCAGTTGTTGAGATTAAAACAGGTACTGTTAAGGTCTCCAGAAAAGGTCACCAACTCATAATTCAGGATCTGCCTGATCACGTAAGCGTTTTTTTTAGACTTTAAAAACAGTGCTTTAATTTTGCTTAGCGAGCACCACGGCCCACTGACTCTCCTCTTGTTCCCTTTTGAAAAACGTTCACAGAAAATCCTTTATGGAGAAATAACTGTCTGCATGCTCGTAATTCATGGGATCGCTCTGGGCGTTTGGCTCACTATGAAAAGAGACACTAGATACCTCGTCATGTCTCTGATTGTGCTGTGTCAAATAGCGACGAAGGGTAAAAAGAATAGGACACACTGTTTTTCCCTAAATCTGTTGTGCGTGCGTGTATTTGAGAACAGTGCGTCCGTCAGTGGAGAGAGGGTTTCCGTGAAAAGAAAACAAATTTGACATTTTAATAGCAGCAAAAAGTCTGTCGTACAATAAAACAGGAACAGGCTTGTACTGATTGTTCTTCCATCGTTCTGCACTGCTTGCTCTGTTCAGCTGTAATTGGCCTCAGCATGCCGGGGAGGAACAACCCGTCCTGTTCAGGCCAGCACTGGAGTCCGGGCCAAGCACCAGGAGCACGTGCAGTCTGATTGCTTTCATAACGCCCCGGTGCTGAGGATGGACACACGGCTAATGCTCTCTTTGTCAAAAAGCAGTTTTTATTAAATGTTCTTTCATCTTCCTGGTACAGCAGATTTCTTTGTCTTTATTGTAAAATTTCCCCTTCCAGGTTCGAGTGACCTCTCTTTTTCATCTTTCTCCCATCCACACTTTTCCGAGTGCCTCACTCCTCCTCTCTCTCAAGTCTTAAAGAATTTGACCACAGATTAAAGCAGGTAGCAGATTTCCTTTTAAGAAATTTATACCCCATAAACTTGAGATCTTCTTTAACTTTGTGTGTATCCTCTGCTGCACTTCCAAGTCCTGTTTTACCTCATCTAATCCCCAGTTATTCTCTCTGTCTCATTAAATGGCCGCAGTGCTGTATAATGTTACAGTACAAAAGTCTTTTGATCAGATAGCGAACGTCATGGGTGTGGTGCCTGCACTAAGCCAATACCGGTTACATTATTTCACATTGCTACTAAATATTGGCTAGATTACAACGAGCTTAGAAATCTAAAGATGCTTTTTCAGTCTGCAGTGATCATTTATTCAGCTTCTTTTTGACAACCTGATTGGTAAATGTAAAGAGACGCAAGTCCCTGAAATGATAAACAAATAATTATAAAACAGCCCTATGATAGATTGGCGATGTTTCCAGTGTGTACCCAGCCTGTCGTCCCGTAATAGGTGGGATTGAATTAGTGGAAGAATAACGGATGGATTATAAAATGTGATTTGTTTCAGTCTCTTTATAACGACTTCACAATCATAAATTTTACTTGTATTGATATGTAATTAAATAGTCGTTATGGGTTGAAGAGAAAACAGTGCTTTTGCGGTGTAGCTCGAAGCGTTTCACAATATGAAATGTTTCTTGGTACTGAAAGAGGAGTAATGGGAAATGGTTACGTGAGTTTTGCTCTCTTTCCACCTCCGGAGGAGCTGTGACCGGTAGTTCATTAGCTGAAATGTTTCTCATTGTGTGCCAAAGTGTTAAGATTTTGGGTTGCTCAGAAGATATCTCACAGGGTGTTCAGAGGCTGAAAGTACACACTGTGTGCAAACTGTTGCCAATAAGGGTTTTATGTAACAGGCTATAGTGTGACCAGCACGAACCATCCCGACGTTCTCTCCTTCTCCTCTGGCTCCTCCTCCCTCCTCTGCCTCCCTCCCCAGCAGCAGTGACACACTGGCCTACTAACAGCCTGTTCTACCTCGTCTCACCCCCTCTGCTGTGCCGTCTTTATCACATGGCCGTTGTCTCTCCACCTCCTTTTTTTCCTCTCTGTCTTCTCGTCTCACCGCCTCATCGTTTCTCTGACACACTCGTCGGAATCGCTGCCAACAGGAACATTTCATAACTCACCTGCATCGCTCTAATAAAGCAGCCTTAATAACTCACTCAGGGCAGTGTCTTACATAAGAGAGGTGTGCGCGTGCGTGTGTGTTGCTCAGCATTAGTATTGAGATTTTATTTTCGTCCTCATGGCAAGCACGTAACCCAGTTAAATCTCGGTCAGTCTTTCGGGAGAACAACTTAAAAACTTTGAGAAACTTTCCTGCATTTGGCTGTAATTTGGTTGGGTGGGGTCAATAAACCACAACAAAAAATTACAGAGACAGCGAGTGAGACAATATTTTTATTTGAACTATGAGCTTATAAATTGCTCTAATTTGGCAGGAAGTTCATGATGTATTTGCACTGATGATCATTTACAGATGCCTAGATCTCTGATTTGGTCACATGACCTTATAAAGGTTTAGAACTGCAGAAGTAGAAAGCATTTACAGTATATATCTACCTGATATCATGGCCATGATCTGTTGCTAGTGAGTGAACGACTACAAAAGCATATACAGCGTGCAGCTACTCCTCCCCTGCACTGATAGGAGCCAGTTAAGGTGGTTCAGACATGATGCCTCCTGGATTTCTCTTAGGTGATGTGTTTTTGATGGCTGGCAGGTGGTTAATCGGAAGAGGAAGGTCTGGGAATTCCTGGTTAATGTACGCTCTTACCTGGATAAGCAGATGCTGATAAGGTGGATGAATAGATGGAAGAAGACATTATTCCATCTGTCATCAACTATGGAAAAAGCAGAAATAATACCCTAGCTGTAACTGTCAGGCCAAGTTTAAGAGTTTTGCATTTTTTATAGTTTATAGTTTGTCTGTTGGTATGTTCTTCCAAGCAGTCTGTCCACCAGCGTCACTGTCTGTGCTCCATCCAGCCACCTTAAATAATCTCTGACACTCTCCTTGCCTTAAGAGAACAGCACGGACGCTGCTGAACAGCAGGAGCGAGGTGGAAAATCATGCCGACACACTCATCACTCTGTGTGTGTGTTTCAAAGTCTAGATGTTCTTTAAACGTCGCTGTGAGACCATCAGCTCTTGCGAGTGTGCTCTGTGTGCTTGCAATGCGTTACATCTTTTAATGTGTGTGTGTGGAGGACGTGAGATTCTTGTGAACATGCTGGTTGTGTAACAGCCAGAGGCAGCAGTTACATAAGCGTCCCTTCTCGTCGGACCAGCCTTAGCGGCGGTGGCCTGGCTGTCTGTTGGGGAGCAACTTTTTCCCTTTGTGAGACTCGGACTGCGTAAATGAGAAAGCCAGGAAGTCACTTAATAAAGCAGGTCGTCTTATTGGACCTCCACCTGAACACAAATAGAAGTTTTGTCTTTTCTATACTTTAACTCTTTACACAGCAGACTGACCTTGTCAACATATTCATCAATGACACATCTCCAGTTTGGATCCGTCATTTACGTTTCCACTCGAAACAGTATGTTGAACTGGAAGCTGTTATTTACTTCTGATAACAATCAAACTTTTTGTTTTGAGTTTGTCGGTTTTTCACATATTTTCCATCATGTTCTAGTTTACTAGGAATCTCTGAATAGTTGGGCCACAAGACAAGCCTAAATCACACTTGATGGTATAATTTAGCAGCCATTATATGAAGGTAGATCTTATCTCCAAGCCTCTCTGAAACTGCGATTTTTAATCTCAATTCTAAAGCTATGTTTGCAATACCAACTCAGATTAACTTGAAGTGAAAAAGAATAATGGCAGTTAAACAAGTAGGAGGATGGTTTCATTTCTTTTGTTCAGAGGGTCTTGGATTTCTGGCAGGTTACTACTAAAAGAAAAAAAATATGAACCTCTAGCATAGGAAATAAGAGGGGTTTTTTTTAGATTGATTTCTGCATTTTGTCATTTAAAAATGTGCAGTGAAAGATTTCCTTCACTTCACTTGCGGTGCTCCTGTATTTTCAAGTGAAATTCTACAAATTGCATCGGCTTTCAGTTAGCGTGAAGCAAAATCTTAGCCCTGAGTGAAAATTGGAGGCCAAAAAAGGCCATCAGCCAAGAAACAAGTGAAAATAAACAAAAACTTGTACCAATTCTCACCATTTTATCTCTTGCCTTAGCCCCCAGTTACATGCGAGATCAATAATTGGCCATCTTTCAATTGGGCCCCTTGGCAGATGTGTATTCCCCAACGTCTTTGCTGGTACTGGAATGCGACTGTGACCACAAAGAGGTATATGGTGCTGCACCTAAGACGTCCTCGTGATTTCTTTGGTTGATAGCAGAGGGCTTTGGTGAAAATGTGGAAACTATAAAACCAGAACAGAATAGAGACCATTTCTTCTTCGAAGTTTAAGGGGCACCAGTTGAAACGAGCTGGCTGCTGAGGTAAGGCGACACATTTACTTTGAAGGTGAACGCATTATGCATTATGTTGTTTGTATTACACTTTTTCAAGCTTTACTACCACTCTGCTAGTGGGTTAGCAGGTGTTTGCAGACAAGTTTTCCATGCAAATTACAGGTGACTGCTGCAGGCTGCCGGTGACCAAAACAATCACCAGCAAGTTTTTGCTGCAACAGCCTCGCCAACACTCAGCAACCAGTTGGGGAATGCACATTTTCCCCTCAAGACTGGAGGTTCCCACGGGGGTAGCGGATCAGTCAATAGGTCTGTGTGACTGAAGCCTTATAAGTTTTCTGTGATTATATTTGGATCTACCCTGACAAATTCATCTCTATTTACACATAAGCACTTATTAAAAAAAATATCACCCGAGCTTTTAGTTTCTTATATTTGACAACCTAAATACCCTCCATGCATCCATCCACTTATGCTTGTCCTGATCAGGATTTCTTTAGTAGAGGATAAACCTTCATCAGCATCATCAGCGAAAACGTACAGCACATTATTGTTTGATATGAAGCATCGTGCCAGTAATCAGCTTGCATGTCAGACCGATGGAATTACAGCTTCTAATGACAGCAGAAATTGTTTTATAAATGGATCTCAGCATGGGGGCAATTGTGTACAAGTGAGACTCATTGATGAGGAAAGAAATCCAGCGAAGGAGGAGGAGAACAAGTGACAGGTGAGTGCGATGAGGTGGAAGCAGGATTAGATGGGAAGGGGAGGGTTGAGAAAATGAGAAGCAGGAAAGGACAAGTGTGAAGATGGTGCATCTCTGATTTCATGCAGAGCTGCATTTGGAGTGGAGAAAGTGAATAAAGACTTATAATACACACCTGCAGAATAATGAGCTAGTAAAGCAAATGTAGACTCAGGTGTTTAGTACGCATTCTAACAAAGGTTTAATTTTTTTAAAAAGTAATGAAAAAATAGTCAGGAATAGTCATAATAATTAAAAAATATCAATGCATGAATTGCATTTAAAACCACTTAATTTCAAATAGCTTTTCACTTTTCAAATAAATAAAACTTGCCAGTTACAAAAAAGCATTTTTATTTAAGCATGGCTTACTACTTGCTTCTTGCCTCTAATTCTTGTTGCGTCACAAAGTTGCCCTGTTTTACAGGCATTTTAAAAGTCTGTGATGTTACACAATTTATATTGCAGTTTTTCCAAACATGTTGAATAACTGCAAGAGAATTTGTGGTTCTCGGTAAAGGGGTTTAAAATTGATTCTTTTTTCCACCAGCACTTGTCCAGCTGAGCCTCTTGGGACAGCGTTAAATGAGACGATTAGATGAATCATTTAGATGCTCTGTTACTATAAATATTCTATTCTTCTATTTTCTATGTACTTCCTGGAATACCACGTTTGAATAATAATACAGTTTGTCCTCTCTGTGTGTTTGTGTCTCTGTGCACGTAAAACGTGTGACGCAGAGGATTCTCCACCGCGTAGTAGTAAATATGTGCCATCATCTGTAATCTGCTTACACAGACAGCAGCTGGCCAATGACGGGTCGCGACACAGACAGATTGTCCACTTCAGCCTTTCTTTCTTTCTTTCTTTTTACGAGGCAAGAAAAAGATTGAAAGCTTTTTTTTAATGTTTTAATCTTCAAAGGACATTAGACCCTAAAAACATCCTCAGGTCTCACCATTCCTTGAATGTCTGACTTGATGGAAGTTGGTATGTAGGTCAGAACCTCATATTTCCTGTGTGAGGCTGTGTTTGTGTGCATCTCTCTAAGCTCGCCCTCAGATGTCTCAGGTCATGATTTATAGATGCAATTGAATCTCATGCAGGTGTCGGATCTCAAACTAAATTGGGGTCATCGTCAGTTCATTGTTAATAGAGAAGCTCGGGAAAATGGTACTCGACGACTTCGGAGAGTACCAATCTTTACTCCCAGTTTTAGTTCAAGGTCCAGATTTCTATTCATCTTTTTTTTTGCCAGAGAAGTTTTTTTTGAGAAGCAAAGACAGATTACAGAAGAATCTGCAGTCTGCCATCTGTTTTTCTCACTTATGGGCAAAACTTTGGCATCGCTAACTTGTCAGTTTTTTCAGAGCCAAGAAAACAGCCTGTACCACTAATGACTCTAGAGAAAAACAAGACTTTATGAGGGGACTGATGCGTTATACTGCTGTTAGTACATATTTGTAGGTAATTCTCTTTGGTTACTCTTTTTAACCCTGTAGTTTTAACCTTTCCTGTTCTTCTGCCTCCTCACTTTAAGAAATTGACACATTAGGAGTTGCCACTTACTTCACATAAACACACACACACACACACACACACACACACACACACACACACAGAGTTCTTTGGCACACTTATGTTTGTATGTTCGGCAGCATAGTGCGAAGAGTTATATAAACACTTACATGCATTGATGTGGTTACATAAACTTGGTAAGCAGAAGATGTTTCTTCTCTGCAACCCCACTCAGACACTCATACGTGTCACACCAACCATGAATCTGTTGCCGGTGGCCTTGCATTCTGTCGAGGCTCGTATCTCTCAAGAACATGTTGTGTTGTCTTTTGTGAGGAGCGCTGGGTCTCGAGCCCACAGGGAGTGTCCAACTAAGCGAATTAATGGCTTAGAAAATGTGCTGCGGGTGCTGCTCACTCTGTGACGCTCGCTGGTCCCGGTGAGTCAGCATTTCATCAAGACACTGAATTACTTTCTTTCCCAGCTCTGTCGTGACGGAGGTTGAGCTTTCACCACGTTTCACACTTTGCTTTGACTAATTTTACCCACATATTGTCACAGTTGTTTTCTGCTCCTCGTGGCTTCGCAGCAAACTGATGGTTTAAATCAGTCACCTAGCAACAGTCAGCTCTCCAACTCTGATTCTCACCTTGAGATAACGCCTCAGCTGGCCTTCTGCACAAGGGAGGGTTTTTTTTTAATTAGGTGGGCGGGTCTTGGACGCTGAATTTAGATCAGAACTGAAACTGTGTAGTTACTGCATTTGAAGTGTCTGTGTGGGGGGGTTGCTATAACTCATGTTCTGAACTGAAAGAGTTTTCAGATTCTCATGAACCAAGCAATCATTTAATTAAAACATACTGATAATAAAAGCTGGTGTGACGCTTGGGGTTACGCTCTCAGTGTGTGACAAACTCTGTCGTTATTGCGTTAGATATGCAAGTCTACCACATCTCATGGACCTCCAAAACTCTTACAGCTATAACCACATGTTTATGCTCTTTTGAGTGAGCATATTTGGTCTGCTATGTGTATAGTAGGGGTGCAACGATACACAAAATTCACGGTTCGGTTCGGTTCGATACTTTGGTGTCACGGTTCGATATTTTTTCGATACAAAAAAAATGTTCATGCCTTTTTAATTTGTCATTTATTAAAATTATAAATATATATTTTAACACAAAAGTACAGTTTTTAAATTTAACCCTAACCCTTGTGCGTGTTGTTTTTTAGCTCGTCATATTGCAGCCACAGAAATTCTTTTGTCCATGAAACCATAAAGCTGCACTTTCTTTTTGCCTTATAGTCTGATTTGTCATAACTTCTCCGTTTTGTGGTAAGCTTTTCTTTGGCTGTCACTTCTTCACCCTGACCTGTCTTATTTGGCTCAGCAGAACTAAAATATATATCTGTCTGTGAAGGTTCTCAATCATCCAGGTCATCGTAGTGAAATATATATCCTGCCGCACTCACATAAGCTCAGCGATTCTCTGCGCGATCAACCTCTCACATGTTTAAGCTGCAGGAGATTTCACTTGTCATGTTTGCATAGTAAGCTAACAATTAATAAGACGATGTCAGAGGAATTGGTGCACAAATTATCATCACTCACAGATCAGTGCTGTCGCTCTCTATACACAGTTTGCGCGATTGCAAAGTGAAAGCAAAAAAACAAGCGCAAATTCAAACACGATTTCAATATGTCACATATTGACAGTGGCTCACCCAATGACATAATTACCCAGCTACATTTCTGAAAGAATGCAAAAGCATTGACATATATTTTTCCTTCCTACAATAGCCCGACAGGCAGGGCAGAGATAGCCCCGGGACGTCGGGCTAGCGATATTGCGAGCCCTGTATCTGATTGAGGAATCACTCATCTTTGGAAAAGAGAGTTTATTACAGAGAAATGTCTCTTTCCAAAATAAAAGCTATACTATCCGCTTCTTCTGGGCTATATTCTCAGCAGCATATTAAACATATCAGGTCTCCATAAGGAGAATCCTGTGCTAACAGCTGTCTAAATGACTCGGCTAAAGTTTGTAGCATGCATGCTTGTTGTTTTTGTCTTTGCACTAGGATGATGTCGGTGTAAATGTGCAGTCATATTCGTTGTGTTCCCACTAGTGCTTTCAGGTTAATCTCGTTGAAATAACCTTAACGCCACAACACGGCAAATCTCCGTTAACGAGCTACCCTATACAGAGGGGCTAGACGGCCAACACGTTAACGAGCTAACTGCGCTAACACACTAGCTCCCACCCATGTAATTGAGCATTGCATGGCACATCCAACATACTGTTTTACTTTAGTCCATGACTCGCTTACCTTCAGGGTCATACGTCACATGAAAACCAAAATAATTCCAAACGCCAGATCTGAATGAGGGTGGGGAGGTCCACTTCTGTCTTGCTAGCTTGCCCTGCGCTCTTCCTTCTGACCATGCTGTCTGTGTTGAGTGCTCAGTGAATCTGCGTTCGACTACTCCGCCTAGGCTGCACTCTCGAGCCTAGGCGGAGTAGTCAAATGCAGATTCACTGAGCGCTCAACACAGACAGCATCGTCAGAAGGAAAGTTGATAAAATAAATTACAAATTTTGTATTGTTCTTTTTTTTTCTCCCCTTTGGTTTTCTTTCTTTCTCTCCCCCTCTTTCTTTCATTCTTTCCCCCTGTCCTATCCCACAGTCATGTCTGTCCCGTTTGCAACTGAAAATAAAATAAATTCATAATTATAATAAAGGTCAATCAAATGGACCAATATGATGATCCACTTAAAATAAATCCTCTTGGCATCTTTCTTGGCCTCAAGACAACAATTCTGATGGCTATAGATCCAAACGGGACACAAAAAAAAAAAAAAAAAAAAAAAATTTTAAAAAATTGTATTGTTCGATACATATGCGTACCGAACCGAAAGCACTGTATCGAACGGTTCAATATCGATACGAATATCGTTGCACCCCTAGTGTATAGATATGCTGGTATGACTATATGTGTTCTCCAATATGTGCCGATTTTAAATCTTCCCAAAATAATGCAGAAAAGGGTTTGTTTGACATGGTGCGATCTCCTAGTTTGCCCATCTAAACCCTTCAAACCCCACTTTTTACAATCACAGCACATGCCATGTAAACCTCTGTCTTCAATTGAAATCATTAGGTTGCGAAATAAACTGTACATCTAGAATATCATCCACTATTTAGATATCAAGTTGTTTTATTTAATACCAATTGGCCTTTCTCCTACTCATGGCAACACTAATCTTTAGTGTTGAGATTTATTTATGTTCATTTCATCAGAAATCATAAATAAAATCTTTAGTGTGCTGAAGTGGAAAGTAGCATGGAAATAATAAGCCACCAAATGGTAATATGCTACTCAAACTGGATTTCCTGCTTCCTTGTAACTGACAGGTTATTGGTTTTTAGACATAATGGAGAATAGACCTGAGAAATTGAATCTGTGAGCAGTTTGGCAGGAGTTGCTGATACTGGAGGGAATCAGGTGATGAGGCACAAAGCAAAGGCCATTTGATGCAATTGCGATCCATATTGCATTATGTAATATGTTTGTGTCTGACTTCCTGCAGCCGATGACATTTATCTTCGCCGGCTATTTTGATTGGAGTGCTTCCAAACTCGTCCTCACAGAGTTATGAGCACAGCACTCAAGACGCAAGTGTACGTTAGCAAAGCATGATTCAGGAGAGGCTTTTGCTTCCTCGGGCCCTCGGCAGAGAGTATTGAACAGTTTATCTGTTATATAAGTTATTTTTGCACATTTATGCGAGCGTGTTGTATAACCTGTCGGGCCGTAATGCGACGAGATTCTCCCCCCATGTGTGCGTTCGCGAGTCTGTGTATGGGTCTGTACATCTTCCTGTATATATGAGAGGCACTTCATCGTGACAGCTTCCAGATTGCTCTCTGAAACACGCTGTTAC